>NW_027551559.1:5082422-5088292 GCF_008692635.1 Crocuta crocuta
AGTGATCTCAATAGGAGTCAGATGAAAGGAGATAAAAGGAATTGATCAGAAGCCCCCAAAATTCTGTCTCTAAAGAAAATGTCCTATATTTAGATAATTGGGGCAATTTCAGAGTGGGTGAAGATGAGGGGAGGCAAGGGAAGCTGTGGTCGGGAGTGAGGCTGGAAGAGGCCAAAGGCTCTTCTGTGCTACATCATCATATTGGACTTGACTCTGAGGTCTAAGGGGAGACTTTACAAGAGTCTGTACTGCCAGGGACATGATCACATCTGTGCTTTAGAGATATCACCATGGCAACAGTGTGGCCCAGCATTTGGGTGGAGAAAGATGAACGGCAGCAAGACAGAAGGGATCTGTTGTCATGAGAATTTCTGAGGGACATAAGTCGCCTTGAGGAGGTGGGTACTGAAAGGTGAGCAGACCTAGGAAACCTTGGGTGGAACACCTATTGGGACCAGATCACACCACTTAGAGGAGAAGACTGCCCCATGAGCCCACAGAACACGTGACTGAATATAAATTGAGGTCCTTTTAAGGCTCTAAGCCGCAGAAGTAGCACCTGAAATAGCATCTTCCACATTGTTGTATGATGGTCCAGGCTGACTCAAGTGTCCCCTCCTGTCATCATAGAGAGCAGAGAACCCATGTTAACAGCCCCACCAGCAACTGTGGAAGGGGAAGAAAGGAGTTTCCTTTGTGGATATGGCCATTGTCATCATCAAAGATGGAGGAAGGAGATGCTGGGTGCACCCGACCGTTCGGCACCCAGTGGAGAGTGCAAAGCAGATCAGGTCTCACATCACACCAATGCTTAGGTGGCAGAGACTGAACAAACATTACAACAAGACAGAGAACGTACAATGGATGAATTCAGAGCACACAAACCCTGAAAGAGAAAGAGAAAATATCAGTTCCTTAAATTGTGTATAGCTGTATAGCCTCATCAGGACAGGATCTGGTACCCATTTCCTTATCTATCTATTAACCCACAATAACAATTTATTACAGTGAGGTGTGGGAAGGCAGGACAGTGCCCATACATGAAGAAGGCAGGCATTTTGCATGTGTTCTCAGTAGACTGGGTGGAGTTGAATCACAACTTGCTTTCTAAAGACAGATGTGTCTGTAAAGAGTGAAACCATAGATTAATATAGACATATCATCTAGAACATCTTCAATATGAAAAAATTATCCATATTTCCAGGCTTTATGGATACTCTTAGATGCACTAAATAAACCATAACAAAAATGGCCTTAATATATTACCTAGCTTAAAAGCAAGGGAAACAGTGTGGTCAGGAAGTGTTAGGGAGCTCAGGCAAGGTGATACAAGAAGTGGATACAGGCACACCAAGGATGAGATCCTAAATCTCATGGTGAAATGGGTTTTGTGGGCTTGTCTACCCAAGAAGGGGAAACAGAGCTGAATCCCTGGCATACATCTGGGGTCTTTCAATGCTATTGGTCTAATCATGTAATGAAAACCACCTCCCCAAAAGAGCTTGCTCTCTTCCTGTGCTTCCACGATAAGAAACCCACTCCTCCCTGGAAGTTTAAACACCCTGAGAACAGGGTTGTGGACTCTGGTCCACTGCTGTACCCAGCACCTAAAACAACATCTTACACATCGTAGGTGCTCAGTCAATAGTTGCTGAATTTTGAAAAACTCTCTATTGAGTCCTTGCCACACAGAGCTGTATGAATTTGTAATGCCTCCACGGATCAAGAATCAACCTGAGACAGTATCATAAAAAGTGCCCCTGGACTGATGAAAACAGTAACTCACAGAATCAAGGTAAAAGTCCTCTGACTTGTCCACTTCCATGGAGCGCACCTTCGTAAAAATCTTCATAAAAATCTCACGGCTAAATCCACGTAAAGAATGAGATGTTAAGAGAGGAGGCATCATTTGCGACAAAAGCCCCAAACCAGAAGGGGAACATTGGGTTTTGTATTATGTGCCTGGCTAAAAAGCCAGTAAGTAGGAAGTAAGGGACACTGAAAGGTAAAGATACAATAGATCTTTGATGAGGAAATGCGGTCACTAAAAGTAAGGTGGTCAGGAAATTTACATCATACATGGGCAGGAACAATCTGCAACATGAGAGAAGGGAGAAAAACGTGAGTAATTGCTAACTGGTCATCAAGGAGCTCACAGTCTGGGAAGAGTGGATACTGAAGGCTAGTGGAATAGGCAAGGCTCAGAAGCTCATAACACAGCAGGTAGGCACCTTACATGGGGTCTGTATAGACAGATTTCCTTGAAGGAGTGGTTGTGAGTCGTCCATGGAAGAGTCACTTGTGGCTTGCCATGACACGAAAGAAAGAACAGCTTGGAAAGTGGCTGGTGTGTGTTGGGGCTTGGGGCGGGGACACTAGCAAGGTGGTCTTACTCATCATTGGGCTTCTCAAATTTTTCTGCCAAAATCCCTGATAGCAGCGGCACCTGAATGGCAGTGGGGACACTCCAGGGGTTCAGATGATAGAACCTAAGCAATTCTTATGCCTAAGGGATGTCTCTTTACAGTTTCATCTTTTATCACATCAATTCCTACGCAGATGCCTTCCACTGGTTACCATTCCAGGCTTCCCTTTAATTTTAAAAGACCATGTTCTCATACTTGTGAGTTTAACTGCCTAACATTGTATCCAAAGCTTTGAGAGACATAGTGCGCCAGCATAATAAACCATGTCTATCCTGAGGTTGCTGGCCACCTCCCTGCACTCTGGGATTCAGAGGACCCAGTTGGGTGATGGCATTTTCAGCACTGTTTCCTTTCTCCTCCACCATCCCCCAAACTGTGGCAACACGTTCAAGTCAGGCTGATTGTATGTGGATCAACTGGGGCATGAGTGCAACAGACTCTGTTGGAGAAATGGTTGGTTTATTAGCGAGAACTGATTCTGTTATTCAGACCAGACTAGCATTTTGCTTTACTTGGGGGAAGTAAAGGAATGTTACCTACTTTGTTTACATATTAATTCTGAAATGAATTGAGATCGCGGCCCATCTACAAATATGCTGCTATCTTTCTAATGAGCCTCCATCTTTTAGCCTGAAATGCTCCCCGGCAGAGAAGGAAATGAGAAGTCTAGGCTTCTTTTGATGATGACAGGTGCACTCATCTCCCTCCCGAGGCAAACGGGACAAATGGTTTTGATTCATACACTTAGTGACTATTTTTAACCATACATGACAAATTGGGTTTGAAAATCTTGAGATAATGCTTCTCAATTCAAAACTTAAGGAAAACATTAGGTATATCAGAGTTCCTAGCCGACAGTCATCACAGCGGTATTTTGATTGAAAGATTAAGAAAATTACTTGTTACTGCCTACACAAGCGATACAGTGGAGACGCATGAGGCACTTGGATGATTCTGGAGTATCATTTGGTCTCTTGCTTCCTGCATTCATTTATTACAAAAAACCCCAAGCCTTCAAAACCTTCAGTGAACATCTGCTTTACGCCAAGTGCAATTGCAAGGTACTGGCGGAAATAGCAATTAATTCCTTCAAATATGTTTTGAGTTGTTAAGTGTGAGACACTGTCCAACTCCATCAAAGAGAAAAGAGCCATTTTTCATGTACTTAAATTCCACTTGGGAGAGGTAACCCATGAGTAACAAATTCTCAATAACCCCAATGGTAAGGACGACAATAATGAGAATTTCCATAGGGGTATGTGATGCAGTGGCCACTTTACAGTGTGTGGACAGAGAAACTTCTCTGAAGAATAATATGATGTGAGTGACAGGAAGGGGCCAGCTATGTAGAGACCAGGCAGAGACAACAGTTATTTCCAAGGTCCTAAGAATGGGCTCTTTGAGAATAAAGAGAAGGTTCTCCTGACGGACGGCCGTGGGAGAGGAGAGACTAGTAGACTGGAGATGGAGGAGTGGCAGAACCAGACATGCAGGTCCCTCGTAAGCCAGGGTGAGGCGTTTACGCAAGTTCTACTGGATATTCGGTGAAGGATTTTAAGTACAACGTGATAAGATCTGATTTTCATTTTCAAAAGATCCTGCTGCTGCATGAGAAATGGAATATGGAACAG
Organism: Crocuta crocuta; assembly: GCF_008692635.1. Taxonomy (NCBI): domain Eukaryota; kingdom Metazoa; phylum Chordata; class Mammalia; order Carnivora; family Hyaenidae; genus Crocuta; species Crocuta crocuta. The sequence goes on from NW_027551559.1 coordinate 5,086,480, forward strand.
GAGGGCACGAGTGGGTGCCCAGGAAGACCACGGCTCCGTGGGAAGTGTGTGCCGAAGCGTTGGGGATGTGGAAAGATCCGGGAGGTGTATCAGAGGTGGCGTCAATCAGATGCCCTCTTGGATGAATGCGGGCTGTGAATGGGGAAGGACGCTACCTTCACTCCTGTTTGCCTACAGCACTTTCGCATTTTTTCCCTCCTCCCCCACCCCCACATGGCACACACTCAAGTCTGCTCCCCACGGAGTCTTTCCCATCTCAGCTGCCAACACCAAACTTCCAGTTGCTCTGAGTTGGCATGGTTCTTTCCGGCACCCCATCACGTCTGCTTCGGCAGTTATCTCTAGTTGGCTTTGCCTTTAGAATGTGTCCATCACTCACCCATTTCTCACATTGCAAATGCTAATTATGTGGTCCAGACCAGTGTCTCTTCCAGCATCCTATAGTCTCCGTGCAACTCCTGTCTTGCCTCCTGAGACCCCCTGTCAGCCCAGGAGGAAGCATTACCTTCCTAAACTGTAAATGAAACTGATGCACCACTATGACCCCACACTGCAAGGTGAACAGAAAGCGGCTTCTTTGCATGGTCTAACAGGACTCACACAGGCTTCCCTCTGTTTCCCTTCCTGATGCTTTGGAGGCTACCCTCCCGCCTACCTTTCCCTGCCAGTGCTGCTGGCTTCCTTTCTGCCTTAAATCATGCCATTCCTTCCCGCCTAAAGGCTTTTGAACTCGCCTCTCCTTCCAAAGAAATGCTCTTCCTCCAAATATGGCCCAAATATCCACAGTGGTGATTTCTCTCATGATTCATGTTGCAACTCAAATGCCCCACTTTCTCATGGGTTTTCCTGAATCACCCTGCGGAGATATTTCCCTGTGCCACTACCTAATTTTGGCTGCCGAAGTGACTGCATCTTTGGGACTCCTATATTTGCTCTACCCAGGAGCTGCCCCTATTAACTTTCCCATGAGAACTCTATAGAATCGTAATATACAGATAGTAGTTCTTGAAGGACGATACGGGATTTAATCAGAATCACCCAAGGTGCCTCTAATACATAGCTTGTCTCTTCTTCTACAGTGATAATCCGAGGAAAGATACAGGGGTGAGAAGACCAGGGGTGCAGAGCGGTCAAATTAAAGTCTGGTTAAAGCAGTCAAGTTGAAGTCTGGTGCTTAACTTGCAAAATAAAGTTTTCTGATTTTCTTTAACCTTGGATTGATAAACTAAGTATTTTAACGGAGGTTCTGTCCCTCATAGGCATTGCAGTCACCCCCTCCCTGACTGTGCTTTATTTTATTTTTTCTTGGTAACATGACTACCCGGTGTGCCGGACAGGAATGGACGGAGTGAGGTTCTCTACAGGCGGAGAAAGTGGCTTCCAGGGAAATGGGGAAAGGACTCGGGGGAGACCAGACCTTTGCCAGGGTTTTGCAGACGGTGATACGGGAGGAGAGGGGCTGGGGCGCGGATCACGAGCGTCCTGACGCGGCCGCGCCCGCGGTGGGCTCTGAGCTGAGTGACCTTGGACAAGGGGTTGGTCTCAGAATCTCTCTCCCTTCCAGGTCGGGGGCAGGTGGTGAGGCTCACGTCTCAGGACGGCGGGGAGGGGCCGAGGCTTGCACGCTCCGGGCCTGGTGGGAGCTCAGGCGCCGCTCGTCCCCTCTCTCTCCGTGCGGGGCAGACCCGCCTCCCAGCCCCGGGGACCCGAGGCGGGAGGCCGCCCACACCCGCACGGCCCTGCCCCTCACGGGGCCCTGGGGGCCGATGCGGACGCCGCGCCCCGCCCTTCCCCGATCCCCGGTCCTGCGGGG
>NW_027551559.1:5088327-5155156 GCF_008692635.1 Crocuta crocuta
TAGGTCACGTGACCGGAGTCCAGCCCGGTGACGCGGCACCTGCCTCCGTGCGGGTCACCGCGCTGCCGGGGTGCCCGCGCCCCTGCGATCTGCGCTCCCCTCCGCAGCTGCCACGCGCGGAGCCTCAACTTGCTCTCGGGGCCCCTCAGGGGTCTGGCGGGTGCCTGGGGGGTGGGGCTGCGGCCTCGGGCCCGGATGGGCGGGGCTGCCTGGGGACCCCCCCACCCCTCAACCTGGGGAGAGCGAGCCCCGCTTGCCCTTCATGCCCCTGCCTTGTGGCGCTAAGATTCCTGACTCCAACCGGGATGTGACAGGTGTCCATTTTTTAAAATTTTTTTAATTTTTTTTTTTTNGGTAATAGGTTTTCATCACATATGATTTATTTTTCACGCTGTCATGAAACCCCTGCCCATTAAACTTCGGCAGATTAGCCCAGATAGCACATCAGTCCCATAGAAAGAAAACCCGTGGACTTAACGGTCAGTCACAACAATGGCCAATTAACTCGCTGTTAATGTTCTCCACAGAAGTTGTGAAACTGTGGGTCTTGGGAGACTCCGCAAACTGTTGTGTCTTGTGCCATTATCACTGCGTAGTTTTCGTATTTCTAAGTTGTCGGGCTAATGGTAGCTCAGACAGCACCTGCTACAAAAAAGGAAGACGCCCAGGAAATCACTGAGGCCGGTCTTCAGGCAGCCTTATAATCAGTCCCTCTGGGAAAGTTCTGGTGGGGGTGAGGGGGGGGCACACTGGGACCCACCGTCTCCTGAACAGATGTTCAGCGTCAGAGAAGGATGGCGGTGAGAATCAGTGACAAATGAGGGAGAGGAACTCAGGCTTCACAGCCCTCTGATTTTACTCTTCTGTAGGGAACTTCTGTAGCCTGCAGCGTTTCCAAATTAAACAAAGGGAAATCTCCCCACCCCCAAAACAAATGCAACACATTTTCTGGAGTGGCACCTGGTTTCTAGAATGTTTCCGACTGAAGGCCGCCAGACGTGCAAACAAAATTTTGTGGAAGGAAGAAAATATCTTAAAGTCATTTCTTTCCTTTCCACCTACACCTTGATACTAACAAATTGAATTGACTGGGGTGAATTTATTCTTTTTCCTTAAGTGAGCATATTTCCTTTCTATTGCTTCACCAGCCAGATTGTTATAACAGGAAACAAAAGTGATAGTAAAGCTTTACTTGCATTTAATTTAATTTCCTAAAGACTAGCAACATGGATACTGATTTTATAGCAAAAATGGAATGTGACTGTAGGAAAGGAATCTAGAAAATGCACAGAAAAGACGTTTTGGACCCTTCTTAAAGCAATAGCATGAAAGTGACTTGATAGCAACGCAGATTCATTCCCAGGGTCAGTAATTTTATTTTCCATCACTGCACAGGATCTCCACCTGTAGGACTCACCGTCAAAGTAAGAGCCCATCCCACTAACAGAACTTTTTTGCATATAGATCAGAAAAACTATGATATTCACAGTCCACTCATTGCCAACTTTTCCGGGAATAAGTTATTCAAATCTAAGAGAATTCAATATGATAGATACAGAAGGAGAGTGACTTCTGATTAAATTTAATGTATAGAAGTAAAACTCCGGCTGAACCCTATGGCAGCCTAATGGTTCACCTCCTACTGCTGTCAATCCATGTGTCACCCTACCAGGAAAATCAAGGGGCAGCCGCTGTCTGGGTGGTGGCATCAGAAATGTGTGAACTTCAAAGTCATTGAGGAGGAGAGCTGGAAATCTTCATTGCCTTTCACCTCTTCGAACTTCTTATCCCAGCCCTAGAACCTGTCAAAATCCTCCTGGCACATCTGCCTTTAGGAGAATCACAGAGCGACCAGACCTCACACAAAAGACACGTTGGATGAGAACACTCACATTCCCAAATAGTGTTTTGTCTTCTTGTTTCCAAGGGGCAGTGACAATGGTGGACTTAACCATTGAGTTAGGTCATAGAAAGTGGTGTTTCCGGACCCCAGTGGTAGAATAGTATGCTTAACAGAGGAGTGGACTCTTATCGGTTTCTAAAAAAGGTTATGAGATTTATGCTGCATCTCAGTGAGTTTCAGAATCAATTTATATAGAGCTGAGGAAAGTGGAGACACGTGTGACAAACTGCATCTGGTTGAGAAGGTGAGCTTTTGAGATGCCCAGTGTTCAAATCTCACTCCTGCCCATTAGTTGGTTAGATGCTCATGCACATAATAAGTTAACTGTATTCCTCGAAAGAAAGAAAGAAAGAAAGAAAGAAAGAAAGAAAGAAAGAAAGAAAGAAAGAAAGAAAGAAAGAAAGAAAGAAAGAAAGAAAAACATGAAAATAACATAGTATTCAGACCTTAAGCTTCTTGTGAAGATTAAGAGTAACAATACACATGAAGCACTTTGCATGGTGCCTGGTAAATGCCAAGACTTGTTAATGTAACATTTTTATGATTTCTCTTTATGGTGATTCCTGGAAATAAAGAACAACACCAGGTATTACTCTGGATCCAGTAAAGATGCCATAGTTCTACACACTCCTAGGGAAGATATTTCAACTCAGTAAGTGACATCATTCCTTTAAAAGCCAAATTCATAACCTTTTGGGATTTGAAACCCTTAGCCCATGAGAGGGCACAGACCTCTCTCAATATTAATAAGATCTCCTGTGTACGTTGGGATCATACTAAGGGCAAGCCCTTAAAGGCATTCTCCAGTTAAATGTTGGAATTTCTAGGAAGTGAGAATCTTCCTTTAAGCAAAGATTATTAGAACCGGGAGAAATTTTGGGCGGCAGCTGGGTGGCTCAGTTGGTTAAGTGTCAGACTTCGACTCAGGTCATAGGTTCAGATCTCACAGTTCATGAGTTCAGGTCCTGCATTGGGCTCTGTGATGACAGCTTGGAGCCTGGAGCTGTTTCAGTTTTGGTGTCTCCCTTCCTCTCTCTCTCTCTCTCTCTCACTCTCTCAAAAATGAATAAATATTAAAAAAGGACTGGGAGAAATTTTAGAAGACAGCTTTTAAACATTTTCTGTGTTCATTAACATATAGTAAAATGTACTTTTCTCGTACATTTCTGACAAATTCATACAGTGCTACAGCCACCACAAGGACAATTCCTGAGAGCAAATCACAGATATGTGGCATATGACACACTTCACTGCATGACCTTCCTCTCCATACAAATACATTTCCAATTATATGTCGAGAAGAAAGGGAAAGAAAGATGATTAGTGAGGATTTTGTGAAAGGCGATATGAAAGGAAAATAGGCCCATTACTAGCATCCTTAAAACAGCAAGTCCTGGTAGTGCTTTCAGTGGCTGAATGTGTTTTCATACGGAATATGCAGAATAGATTGGTCTGAGCGCTGAGACTTGAGACCCCCAAATTCTGAATAGCCTGGTCATCCAGCCACGGAATAAAGGAGTATAATGAGGCCATTTGGAACTCATTGACGGAATGCCATCGTCCTTTCACATGGTCATGTAGCCTCTGCTTAACGCCCGGAAGATATATCTCCTCAAATAGTAGGAAATTCAAGGCCAGTCAACTCAAAATTTCTAAAACCGTGACTTCCTGAAGATCTCTTTGTTTCCAGGCTTATCTTTGGAATCACAGTATATCCACATTAGCTGGATTCCTTAGCTATATTGTCTTTTAAATTTTTTCCAGTCCCCTAATTTTTTCATATTAATAACCTCAAGTATATATTTTTCACTTGCAACAGGAAGCTGTAAGGAGGGTCAGATGGTATCTTCACACTCTTGGGTTGCATTAAAGTAGAGGAATTCAGACTTAGGGAACCCGAGTCTTTTATAATAGGTGATAAATATGGTTCTCTTTGTTTGCAGGAAGACTCAACTTTATTTTTCTAGCTGGTAAGTAAGCCTGCCCTCTATCACTATCTTCCCAGGTTGTTTGCTACACAAACAGTCTTGGAAAGATAGTCCAGAATAAAGTAATTTATTGTTTCTGTTCACAGACTTGCAGAAACTTGATAAATACATGGATAATAGTTTCCCAACACTTCGTTTTAATTCTAACACTGAAATGGATTTCCAACGAATCAACAGACTTCTATTTACTTACTCACCCTCCTAACGACTTTATTGTGCTTTAGTCATATTCTCTTTTCTCTGTTCGTACTGATGAACTGATGAACAATGAAAGTCAAAATCAGAAATACTGTTTTTCTTTGCATTCATACACATAAAGATTGATACGTACCCAACACTAGTCAGGTTTTAGTGTTAGATTTTGGTTTTAGTCTTTTATGATTAAACTTTTGCAAGTGTTGATTTTAGTATTTAGGAGTATGGCCAAATGAAAGACTGTTATATTGAACTCCTAGAAATATACTAGCTAACATTACTATGCAAGCTAGTATTACTGAGTTATAGGCTAAATTTCTGGGAACAGGGGGTTACATAGATGTGTACAGAATTCCCCAAACTTGAGGAATATTTCCTTTAAAGATAAAATAAAATAGCAAGGCCATACAATCTCACCTTGCAAGAGACTGACAGAAGGATCTAAGAGCCTATTTTATGAAAAGATCCTTCAATACATATTATCAATTTAAATAGAACAGTTTTTTCTTTATAAACAGGAGAAGAAAAGACTGTCAATAAGATAAACACACAACCTGATAAAGAAGGATTTGATGGAATTCTGGTACCTGAGAAGATGTGATGCACCAACAGAAACATGTAAGCCATGGTGATATTGTGATTTACAATAAAAAACTATGCATTTGTTCTTTGTCCCCATTCCTAGCACGAAGCTCCTAAAACTCTTGCATTTTATATTCATAACAAATGCCTTTCAACCTCACCTGAATTTATATTAATGAAATGACTTTTGAAAGCACCTGGGGGTGGGGGCTGGTGGCTATAAGAACTAACCATGTGATTAGAGGGGTGGAACTGCTCAGTCTTACCCACTGATCTCTGGGAAGTGGGGAGGGGCTGGAGATTGAACTCAACCACCAGGGGTCAATGATTTAATTAATTGGCCTATGTAACAAAGCCTCCATAAATCCCCAAAAGAGCAGGGCTCAAAGAGCTTCCACGTTGTCCAACCCATGTTTTGGAGACAGCTGCATGCTCCTGGAACACAGAAGTCCCATGACCTTTCCCCATTCCTTGTTCTACACCTCTCTTGCGTCTGATTGTTCCTGAGTTCTAACCTTTCACAATAAGCCAATAATCTAGGGGCGCCTGCGTGGCTCATGATCTCACTAATCGTAAGTTTGAGCCCCAAGCCTGGCTCTATGTTGACAGTTCAGACCCTGGAGCCTGCTTTGGACTCTGTGCCCGCCCCCCTCTCTCTGCCCCTCCCCTACGTGTTCTCTCTCTCTCAAATAAACATTTGAAAAAAAATAATAAGCCAGTAATCAAGTAAGTAAGGTGTTTCTCTGAGTTCTGTGAGCCACTCTAATAAATTCATGGAATCTACAGAGGGGGGCATTGGCACCTGCAATCTATAGTCAGTCAGTCAGAGCATGGGTGATGACCTGGATGAGTGATTGGCATTTGAAGTGTGTCATAGGACATCAAGAGTCTGGTGCTAGCTACAGGAAGGTAGTGTCAGACTTGAGTTGAATTGCAGGACATCCAGGTGGTCCAAGAACTTCTTGATGGATGGGGGAACCCCTCATTTCAGCACTGTGTGCAGAATTGTAGTCACAGCTTGAGAAGGTTTTTTTTTTTTTAAAGGACTGTGAGGTACTCCCGACCATGCTTAAAACTGGTTCATGTAACCTTCAACAGGCAGGTTGCCACTTTGGTGCAGAGGAAATTGTCATAGAAGGAAGGTCACAGATAGAAACAGTAGAGTTTCAATCCCCATGTGGTTTATTCTGATCGTGGCCACTTGTGTTTGCACACATCCAGATCTGAGGATTTTATTTATTTTGAGAGAGAGCAGAAGAGGGGGAGAGGCAGAGAGAGAGGTAGAGAGAGAGAGAGCCCCAAGCACGCTCTGCACTCTCAGCACAGAGCCCAACTTGGGGCTCAATCTCATGAACTGTGAGACCATGACCTGAACCAAAATCAGGTCAGACACTTAACTCACTGAGCCACCTAGGTGCCCCCTGAGCTTTTTGGTTTTATGTTTCATGCCACTTGAAAATAAGAACCAGGGAGCCTGGGTGGCTCAGTCGGTTAAGCATCCGACTTCAGCTCAGGTCATGATCTCATGGTTCATGGGTTCAGGCCCCGCATCAGGCTCTGTACTGACAGCTAGCTCAGAGCCTGGAGCCTATTTCAGATTGTGTGTCTCCCTCTCTCTCTGACCCTCCCCTGCTCATGCTCTCTCTCTCTCTCTCAGAGATAAATAAAATTTGAAAAATTAAAAAAAAGAAAATAAGAACCAAAGAACTAACAGAAGGGAAAATCCTTCTACCACACAAATCTTCTTGTTACTAAGATCACATGATGGGTAAATGATGAACACTTTTAGAATTTCAACAATATCTCTTCTACTGTCATAGTGAATAACACACCTTCTACATAAGAGTTATCTGAAGGTGTTTTATTCTAAAATATTTGGACTTCCAGTTCCTTAATTTTTGCTTCCCACCAGCCATTGGCAGAACTTCTGATCAGTGCTTTTTATACCGCGTGTGGTTAAATCAGGGTCTCCCTCGGTGCCCCCATCACCCTGGCCCTGATCAATTGCCTCCATTCAGTGGTTGTCACATTCTCTGGGGTGTCATGTGGGGAGTTATGGAAATTAATGATCCATTTCTACCTCAGCCTCTGCATTCTGGGCTCAGGAGTAAAACCCGTGGTGATCCATTTACCCTCGGGAATGATTTTTCCTTCCACCCTGGCCTGGTTGTCATGGTTTGCGGAGCTCACAGAAGCATCCACATATGCAATGTTCTGGCCTGTGGTCCCCAATTGCTTCACTTTGAACGAAGTAATAGCTTATTTCCTGACTGACACCTGAAAACCTATTTATGATTTATTCTCCCACAACTCATCTTCTGAAAGAGCTCCGCATTATTGACAGGGTGGTATTTGCCTTACATTCTTCAAATAACTAACTCTGGCAGCATCCTCCCATGGGGCCCCCTGGGGGCCCAGGTTATTACATGCTGTTTTTCTTTGAGGGCCTTTTAACCCCAGCTATATTGGAAATGTAAATAATCCTCTGGAGGACACTGACATCTCCCTCTGAAAGCTTCATCTCAATTCAGGAACTGGAGTGTGGAGGAATCATCCAACAAAAGGAAAATATTACCTGTGGAATTGATTTTTAGTTCAATGTGTCCGTCCATGGATGCTGGCAATTATTCAGCATTTAGTGAGCTTCTACCGTGTGAATAAAACAAACAGAGATGCCTGTAATCACTCAGAATCTTTCTTGAGTCGTGGGGTGCTGGTTATCCTGTATTTATATCAAGTCTGTTGTCATTTTATTCAAGATAAGTACATCAATATACAGATATTTGGGATCATTCTGGGAGAGAATATTATATTTTACCCATTTTAAATTGAATACATTATTTGACTTGATTCATTTTCATCACTGAGTTAGTCATATTTAAAAAGAAATGCAACTATTGAAATACAGATTTTTCCATTTTCCCTAAAAAACTAACCAGTAGAACAAATTACTGAATGAGTCCCAGGACCAATGAGTCCAACACCCTCCCCCCGCTGTCTTGACCCTCTTTTTGCCATCTCCCATCACTTATACTCTGGACATTCTTTATTCCACAGGGACACTGTACACAATCCAACACACTCCTGAATACCAATTAAGAGACAACCTTTATTGGGAGGGGGTGTAGAAGTTCCATTTATTACATAGATTATGGCTACTCTTAACATCCTTCAGCACATTTTCAGAGAATTCCAACCCAGGCTCTTGTGTGGATAAAGAATTGCTGGCTAATGTGGTGAGCATTGATTCTACTGGGTGAAGTGAGAGCCATCTTTCATTCTGTTCACCCAAGGCAGGGGATAATAACTATAAAGGTAATGCCCTGGTATTATCAGTGAAGAATGATCTGGGTTCAGTCACAATCAGGAACGAACAGGGAGGTGATTTTCAGTATATTTGGCACAGTGAGTTTCAAGATCACTAGCTTTATGAGAGTAAAATGTTACAGTTCTGAATTCGTAAAGATGATTTATGATGTTATTCATATTATGAAAAATTTTCTGCGAGATTTACTTTATGATAATGAGTGCCATGGTGCAATATAGAACTTTATGCTTTGGGATTATAACCAGCTTCCTATGTGTAGATGCATTGACTTTACATGTTTTTATTCTTTGTTCCTAAAAAGACTGTGCTATATAAATACTGTTAAAATGTCTATACGACCCAGTGCAATCTACACATTGAACGCAATCCCCATCAGAATACCAATAGCATTTTTCACAGAACAGGAAAAAGCAATCCTAAATTTGTGTGGAATCACAAAAGGCCTGAAATAGCCAAAGTAATCTTGAAAAAAAAAACAAAAAAACAAATCTGGAAGCATCACAATTCCAGACTTCAAGTTATATTATAAAGCAGTAGGATTCAAAACCAGCATAGAAATAGACACAAAGATCAATGAACAGAATAGAAAATCCAGAAATTAAACCTACAGCCATATGGTCATTTAATCTTAAACAAAACAAAAAACATTATCCAATGGGAAAAGAACAGTCTTTTCAATAAATGGTGCTGGGGAAACCAGGCAGCAATGTGCAAAAGAAAGAATTTGGACCACTTTCTTACATTATACAGAAAAATACATTCAAAATGGATTAAAGACCTAAGTGTGAGAAGAGAACACAGGCAGTAACTTCTTTGACATCAGCCATAGCAACTGTTTTCTAGATATGTCTAGATATGTAGAGAATAGATTTCTAGATATGTAGACAAATTCCAGTTCGGATGAATTAAATAAAGGGTTAGTATTCAAAATCTGTAAAGAACTTATCAAGCTTAATACCCAAAAAGCATATAGTTTAATTAAAAATGGGTAGAAGTCATGAACAGATGCCAAAAGAGGGCGTACAGATGACCAACAGACACATGAAAAGGTGTTCATCATCACTTACTATCAGGAAAATGCAAATCAAAACTATAATGGGCGATCACCTCACCCTGTCAGAATGGCTAAAATCAACAATACAAGAAATGACAGGTTCTGGCAAGCGTGTGGAGACAGTTGTAGCCTTTCTTGCACTGCTGGTGGGAATGCAAACTGATGCAGCCACTCTGAGAAACAGCATGGAGGTTCCCCAAAAAGTTACAAGTAGAACTACCCGATTATCCAGTAACTGCACTACGAGGCATTTAGCCATAGAATATAAGAACACTCACGCAAAGAGATACAGGTACCTCGATGTTTATGGTACCATTATTTACAATAGCAAGATATGGAAGCAGCCCAAGTGTCCATAAATTGATGGGCATGGATGGATTAAGATGGTATAAATACCATGGAATATTATTCAGCCATAAAAAGAATGAAATCTTGCCATTTACAATGGCATGAATGGAGCTAAAGAGTATAACACTAAGCAAAATAAGTCAGAGAAAGACAAATGCCATATGATTTCATTCATATGTAGAATTTAAGAAACAATACAAATCAACAAAGGGGGAAAGAGAGAGAGAGACCTAGAGACCAAAAAACAGACTCTTTTTTTAAAAAAAAAATTTAATGTTTTATTTATTTCTGAGAGAGAGAGAGACAGCGTGAGCAGGGGAGGGTCAGAGAGAGAAGGAGACAGAATCTGAAACTGAGCTAGCTGTCAGCACAGAGCCCAACGCGGGGCTCGAACCCACGAACCGTGAGATCATGGCCTGAGCCTAAGTTGGACGCTTAACCGACTGAACCACCCAGGTGCCCCAAAACAAACACTTAAGTATGGAGGACAAACTGATAGTTACCAGAGGTGAGAGTGGGGCAGAGGCGGGGGGGGGGGGGGGGGGGGGGGGNGTTGCAAGCAGCACTGGGTGATGTATGGAACTATTGAATCACTCTATTGTACACCTGAAACGAATATAACACTGTGTAGTAACTGCAATTAAAAGACTTTTTAAAAATCTGTTCTTTAAAATCTGATTCCTTTTATACAAAGTATGATGCTCACTTTTTCCCCCCTGACAGTCTGAAACTTAACTAAACAACTATGTGTTGTTGAGCAGTGAATGCTATGTCCGATTTCTTCTCATTCACAGGTATTTGCCGCATCCTGCTTTCTTCACTAAATCATCAGTCCACTTGATATGTTTCAAGTTGACCTTTTTGATGAGCTAGTTCTCAGTCTTCTTTTAGGGATATACCTAGAAGTGGGATTTCTGGATCATGGTGGTAGTTCTAATTTTTTTGAGGGACCTCCATACTATTTTCCGTATGGACTGCACCATTTTACATTCACACCAATAGCATACAAGGACTTCAATTTCTCTACATCTTTACCAACACTTAACTTTTTTTTTCTTATGACAGCCATTCTAACAGATGTGAAGTAATATCACATTGTGGTTCTGATTTCCATTTCCTTGATAGTTAGTGATGGTGAGAACTTTTCATCTACCTGTTGGCCAACTGTAGGTCTTCTCTGGAGAAATGTCGATTCAAGCCTTTTGCCCATTTTTTGATGGGGTTAATTGTTTGTTTGATTGTTTTTGTTTTGTTTTGTTATTTTATTTTGTTTCTCTCTTGAGTTGTAGTAGTTCCTTGCATATTTTGGGTATTACTCCCCTATCACATAGATGGTTTGCAAATATTTTTTCCCATTCCATAGGTTGCCTTTGCAATCCGCTCATTGTTCCCTTTGCTGCGTGGAAGCTTTTTAGTTTGACACAGTCCCACCTGCTTGTTTTGTTTTTGTCACCTGTGCTTTTCATGTCATTTTCAAGAAATCAACCTAAATGGGTATCGGTGGGTTAAGAGATAAAGTAAATGTGGTATGTGCATGCAATGGAATGTTATTCAGCCTTTAAAGAAAGGAGTGTCTGCCATCGAGACAACACGAGTGACCCTGGATGGCAGTGTGCTAAGTGGAGTAAGCCAGTCACAGACAAATCCTGCATGGTTGCACCTCTATGAGGTACCTGGGATGTCCAAATTTGTAGAAAAAAAAAAACAATGAAATGGTGGTTGCCAGGGGCTGGGGGGAAGGTGAATGGGGGACCCTATTCATGGGAGTAAAGTTTCTATCATGCAAGATAAATAAGGTCGAAAGATCTGATGTACAATATTGTGCCTATAGTTAACAATACTGAATTATGTGCTTAAGACGTTAAAAGAATAGATCTCATGTTAACTGTTCTTACCACAAAAAAAGAAATTAGAAAGAAAAAATGAAAACAAACACAAGGGAGCAGGAGGAAGGTTTTGGAGGTGACAGGTGTGTTCACTACCTGGTTAGGTGCATTTTGCAGGTATATATGTATGTTGAGTTAACTGGATTGTATACTTTGAATATGTACAGTTTCTTGTATATCAACTATACCCTAACAAAGCTAATTATGAAAAAATGACCTCTCAGAACATAAAATACAAAAACACAAAGCTGACCTCTACAGTGATTTAGGGTTTACCATTACCTAATTTAAGTTCAAAATTCCACGGAACATGCCATATATGAACACTTACAATAAAGGATCCTACTTTAACAAATTAAATTTAATGCTATTGGCTTGGAGGTCTTTTAGTCCAAATCACTTTTAACCATACAGTCAAAATGAAACCTGACCAAATTCTAATATTAAATATCTTGTGGCATTTTCTAAGTGATTATTACATATTATTTTCTCAGATATTTGTATACATCTAGGGAAACGAAGAAGCCACTGCACATTACTGGTAATGCTACTAGCTCAGATCACGAGATTAGTGAGTGATATTACTTCTGTTATTTCAAGAAATTGTCGAATATTAAACCAATTGTCATAGTGACTTAGCTAATGCTGTCTTATGTCGGGAACCAGGAGCTGCTAGGTCACCTACTGAAGGTAATGTAAAATGGAAGTCAAAGGGAGGCAGATAATTTGAAGAAATCCGTTTGATATTAGGTGATAATTAGAGTCACTCTCTCTCTATTTCACACACACACACACACACACACACACACACACACACACACACACACAAGAATCTCCATCATTTGGGTTTGGAAGACAGCCCCAGGGCTTGTCTATCAGTGGGCACAGGGCAAGTTGCCCTGAGTGGCCCAGCAGAGGGTACGCACATAACATGACACTAGACCTCTAAATGGGGGGGGTGCCCAAAGTTATGTCCCCTGTCCATCTCTGCTATGGCACCCAAATCAGCTGGAGAAAATGATTTTACTGTTTTGACACTGTTAATGAAGGAACAATTCACAGGTCTGCAGTCGGAAATGACTGTCAATCATTGTCATACACTCCCAGGACTCCAGTTCAAGATCAAGGTCACACACTGATATATTCAAAGGAGTGAACTGAACACACACCAGTTTTGCAACTAGGAGGAAACAGTAGCAAAACAAAACAAAACAAAAAAGAAAACAAAGAAAAGGAAAAAAGAAAATGAACGGAAATCATTCCGGCATCCATTCTCTTTGGAAAACACTTCCACAAATATAAATTTCCTCTCTCTTTGAAGTTTTATTTTCATTTCTATTTTCCTGCCTCTCTCCCTAATCCCCTGATTTGTGTTTGTTGTTTTTTTTTTTTTATTTAAATTTTTTTTTAATTGGGCTCTTTTTATTTTTTATTTTTTTTAATGTTTTTTATTTTTTCTAGGAGAGAGAGAGAGAGATAGTGTGAGCAGGGGAGGGTCAGAGAGAGAGGGAGTCACAGACTGAAACAGGCTCCAGGCCCTGAGCTGGCAGTCAGCACAGAGCCCGACACGGGGCTCGAACCCACGAACTGCAAGATCATGACCTAAGTGAAAGTCGGACGCTTAACTGACTAAGCCACCCAGGTGCCCCTGCTTTTTTTTTTTCTTTTCTGACATTTGGAGATTCATTTCTTTCTACACGAACAATTAGCAACTTCATAGATTTTAGTGAGTCAAACCTTAATGTCTACCACTGGATTTTCAGCCTCTGGTACCTTGAGACAGAGTCTCCTCTGAAGGTATCCAGACAATCAGCCCATTAATCTCCTTTCTACCCTCTGCCTCAAGACCCTCATCTCATCTTAAAACATCAGTGTTAGTAATAGCCATTGATGAGAGTGTCTCCCGTCCACATCTGGGACTCCTTTTCACTATCCAAGGATGCTTCCTAAAATTCGGAGCATGAGTTCCTCTTCCATTTTCTGTACAGACAAACTACCTGGTACTCAGCCCTCCTCCTCCGTAAACCATGTACCACCACAGTAATATTTCCAAATGGTATTAGGTGTTTTCTCAGATGGCCTTCATCTGCAACTAGTGTCTACATATCTACATCATTCAATACTATCATTTCATAGTGTGGCCTTTTCAGCAACATTATTTTCTAACTGCTTCTCAGAGTTTGGCACTGGAGCCTGAAACATGCATACCCACACAGACCTACACAGACATCATGTGCGTGCAGCCCCAGGTGTTGGGAGCCTCGAACGGAGTTATGGGCTCTTCTGGGTACAGATCTCCATTAACCCACTTCTTTACAGGTCGTCCAGTAGAAACTCCTGGAAAAATAGAGGGCATAGCAACAGGTATAAAGCACATAGAGCATTATTTCAGAGAGTAAATACTCAACAACATAGGGAAAACACCAAGGAAAGGTCAAGGCAATTGCATGTTATTTCAACATTAAAATGAACTATTTAGTGGGTGTACTGACTTTCGAAGAGCAGCTCTTCATAGAAGCACTGACTTGGACTCAGGAAATGTCCTGGGTTTGCCATGGCTTTAGGTTTTCAATGATACAAGCTTTGCAGGTGCATTGTCTACACTGTTATCCTCTCCTGGGGAGCAGGCAACCCTTGCGTCGCCTGCTCCTACTCCCTGCTTGTTCTGTTCTGGGGTCTTCACACTCCCTCATGATAAGCTACCAACCCTCGCTGGGTTTCCTCTCTCATTTGTAAAACAATACCAACTTAGAGAGATTTTTGTGAAAATTTAATAAGAAAATATATTGAAAATATATATGGCGGGTGGGTAATCGCAAAGCTGGTGACAGAGTATCTATTTTGTTCTCTTTGCTTTTTCCTCATCCTCTTCTTCTCTGTTTCACTCTTTAAACTTTTTTTTAAATGTTTATTTATTTTTTAGAGAGACAGAGCGTGAGCAGGGGAGGGACAGAGAGAGAGGGAGACACAGAATGTGAAGCAGGTCCCAGGCTCTGAGCTGTCAGCACAGAGCCCGATGTAGAGCTCAAACCTACATACTGAGGGATCATGACTTGAGCCAAAGTCGGATGCTTAACCAACTGAGCCACCCAGGTGCCCCTCTGTCTCACTCTTTAAAACTTACCTTTCACTCCTTCAAGCTCCCATTTGGCCCTCCTCCACTTTCCTCCTGGCCAGAATCATTCTCTCCCTCCCTGCTTCTCTCTTTCCTATAATGAGACACTACTAGCCATTTGAAATTTATATAGGACTGAGTTATTTGCTTCTAAATTTGAGTTTCTTGACTCCACCTCTTGAGATCATTATCCCAATTGCAGAAGTCTAAACCAAAAAGATGTGTGTTTAACAAGCTTCTCTAAAGATGCTGATATAATTGGTCAGCTCTTTTGAGGGGAGAAACACAGCTAACATCTGCAATATTAAACATTAAACAAAAAGGTTTCCCAACTTTGTATGTACAATTGAAATCACTGAGGAGTGTTTACAAATCCTGTTTTCCAGCAACAGAGCAGAGCAAATAAATCAGAATCTCTCAGTGAGGGATCCAAGTATAGGTGGTATTGTAGGGAAAGCCAACATACAGCAGGAGTCTCAACTTTTCATAAGATTCTACTAGACTTTAGTGATTTTCACACAGATTAGAATTGGGGAACCACTGATTTAAAGAGACAGATCATAAAACCCCTCCAATAAATAATAGGAGGATTCAACATACTCAATTACAAAATAAACTATTGATTTTTATGATAAAGTTATTATTCTAAGATGGTTTTAGACTAACCAAAAGAGGCAAGAATAGAACAGAGTGTTTCTATATGTCCCAGCCCAGCTTTGCATATTGCTAACATCTTCTATTAATCCATCACCACTAATGAACCAGCATTAATAGATTATTCTTCACTGAAGTTATTTCACACATATGTTCTATATTTTTTTTAATTTTCCTTATTTTTTGTCCAATGTCCTTTTCTCTTCCAAACTCCCATCTAGGATCCCATGTTTAGCTGTCAGGACTTCTTAGGCTTTTTTTTTTTTTTTTGGTTTGTGACAGTCTCTCAGACTTGGTTTTTTGATGACTTTGACAGTTTTAAGAAGTACTGGTCAGGTAATTTGTAGACTATTCCTCAGTGTGGGCTCGTCTGATGTTTTCCTCATGGTTAGACAGGAGTTCTGAATTATTAGAACAAAGACCACAGAGGTAATTACCATCCTCATAACATTGTACCAAGGGTATACAATATCAAAATTAGTTATGGCTCCTGATGTTGAGCTAATTCCACCGATAGAGTTTGTCAGATTCTCTACTGTAAAGTAACTCTTGTACTTCCTCTTTCTATAGTATGTTCTTTGGAAGGGAGTCACCATGTGAAGTCCACATCTAGGGAGTCAGGAGTTATGTGCCATCTCAAATCGGTCAGAGGATCAACATAATTTATTTAGACAGAGGATCAACAAATTTTTCTACATGGGAAACTTGTCTCTTTTTTCTTGTTTAGTTACTTATAGAATCATTTATTTACCTTAATGTATGCTTATAGATATTTATTTTATACTTTGGGTTATGATCCATTACTTTCTTCTTTTGTTGCTCAAATTATTCTAGCTTTGGCCATTAGGAACTTGTTTGGTTGGTTCCTATGTTCCTTTGACAATGAGTTTGTTGTTGTTGTTTCACTTTTGAGCACTTTCTTACTTTTTGAAACTACAAGATGCTCTCAGCCCTCTTCTGATAGGCTAGATCTAACTTACTTTCTTCCTGTACTTTTAGTTTGCTCATGCAGCTTCCCATAACAGAACTCATATACCATTGAGGGATCTCTCAATGGTAAATATGCTTGACATCAGGAAATGTCAGTGGAGAGAAGAAGGAGGAAGGGGGCGATGGGGAGGAGAAGAAAAACTAAAGAGCAGATGTAATAAGGAGCATCATCCATGGCATGGAGCCAACAGTTCCTGAGACTGTTTGTGCATCGTGGAACCATTCAATATTTGACATGTGTCTTGATGTTCTTGAGCCTTCAAACACTAAAAGGTTTGACCAGTTCTACTAAGAATGTATTCATACATACAATAGTTTACATAAAACAAAAGAGGGAGAGCGCTTGGGTAGCTCAGTTGGTTGAGTCTTCAATTCTTGATATTAGCTCAGGTCATGATCTCATGGTTCGTGGGACTGAGTCTTGAATAGGGCTCTGGACTGACGAGAGTGTAGTCTGCTTGGTATTCTCTCTCTCCTTTTCTATCTTCTCCTCCCCAACTCATGCATGCTCTCCCTTTCTATCTATCTCTCTCAAAAGTAAATAATAAATAAATAAGCTTAAATAACTATTAAAAGCTTTTGAAAGGTACGATTAGAAATTTTAAATGGAAAAATACTTTTGTTTTTGAGGAAAATAATATGCCTTATGTTCGACAGCCTATTGAATCCAAAGAAGACCTATAGCTATACCACAGATACATGAAAAGATGTTCAACATCACTAGTCACCAGAGAAATGCAAGTTAAAACTACAATAAGATATCACTTACACCTGTCAGAATGGCTAAAATCCAAAAGATCAGAAATAACAAGTGTTGGTTAAAGATGCAGAGAAAAGGGAATCCTCCTGCCCTCTTTGTGGGAATGCAAATTAGTACATCCACTGTGGAAAACAGTACAGAGTTTCCTCCAAAATTTAAAAATAGAATTATATATATTTCAGTAATTCTACTACTGGGTATTTATCCAATGAAAATGAAAACACAGGGGCGCCTGGGTGGCTTAGTCGGTTGAGCATCCGACTTTCACTTAGGTCATGATCTCGCAGTTCGTGGGTTCGAGCCCCGCGTCGGGCTCTATGCTGACTGCCAGCTCAGAGCCTGGAGCCAATTTCAGAGTCTGTGTCTCCCTCTCTCTCTGACCCTCCCCTGCTCATGCTGTCTCTCTCTCTCTCCTAGAAATAATAAATAAAATTAAAAAAAAAAAAGAAAATGAAAACACAAATTCAAAAAGATGTGCACCTGTATATTTATTGAAGCATTATTTACAATAGCCAGGATATGGGAGCAACCCAGTTGTTTATAGATAGATGAATGGAAAAAGAAAAACATATGTGATATAAAGAAATCTTACTCGGTCATAAAGAAGAGTGAAGTCTTGCCATTTGCAACAACACGGATGGACCTAGAGGGCATAATCCTAAGTGAAATAAGTCAGAGAAAGGCAAATACCATCTGACTTCATTCATATGTGGGATTTAAGAGACAAAACAAAAGAACAAATAATGGAAAAAAGAGACAAACAAAACAGACTCCTAAGTGCAGACTACAAACTGGTAGTTACCAGAAGGGAGGTGAGAGGAAGGATCGGTGAAATAGGTGATGGACATTAACAATACACTTATCTTTTTGGTCAAGTTTGTTGTTTGTTTTGAAGAGGGAGAGGGGCAGAGAGAGAGGAAGAGAAGGAATCCCAAGCAGGGATTCCTCTGCACTGTCAGCACTGAGCCCAATGTGGGCTCAGACTCACAAACCGTGAGATCATGAGGACTTCAGCCAAAGTCAAGAGCCAAACACTTAACTGACTGAGCCATCCAGGTGCCCAAACAGTACACTTATCTTGATGAGCACTGAGAAATGTACAGAATTGTTGAATCATTATATTGTACATGTAATACAAAGCTATACAGCAATTATACTGAATAAAAATGAAACAATAATCAAGCAATAAAAGCATAAACTTCATAGCCAAAATAAATATGTAAATAGAAATTTAAAAATTGCTTATTGAATATGAATGCAAGAGTTAAAAATTCCTACAAGATAATAGGAAAATGTCTGAAGGCTGAGACATTTTACATGTAACCACTGATGGGTCGAAGCACAGCACAAGTTCCAAAGTCTACCTCCATCTTAATGCACACTGTTTCAAATTAACCACTAACTGATGGTGACGTCAGGTAAGAGAACCCAGTATATTCAAGCTAAGCTCAATGTCCTTGAGGACATAGTGTTCACCGTTCTCAAGATGTTTTTGTATGAGTTAAACATACTGCATAAAGCAGAGTCCTAGGATGATGAGAAAAATGTAAATAGGAACTGAATGTGATGCATTTTAAATATATCAATCACAGCCTATAATATGTATTCTGTAATCTAGAGAAATAGTCTGTGCTTATACAAATTTGTCATATATCCTCATTTTTACATATGTTTATAAACTCACTATACTTTGTGCATATTATACAAGACTTTTATACCGTAAGCACCAGGATTATTAGGTGAATAATATGATTAATGTGGGGAACCTGGGAGATTCAGTAGGTAGGGCGCCTGACTTTTGGCTTAGGTCATGATCCCTGCGTCATGGAATCGAGCCCTGTATTGGGCTCTTTGCTGAGCGTGGAACCTGCTTGGGTTTCTCTCTCTCTCTCTGTCTCTCTTTGTCTTTCTCTTTCTTTCTTTCTTTCTTTCTCTCTCTCTCCTTCTGTCCCTCCCCCAATTGTGCCCCCCTTCTAAAAAATAATAACAGGATTAGTGCTTAAGAGTCAAGAAATAGTATGGCAAATAAACATTTTATATTAATAAAGAAAATAATTGCTTTTGACTCCTCTTCTTGAATAAACTGACTCTCTTTTCTCTGTGTTTTAACCTTGGAGGAAGTTAAAAAGTTGTGCTTTATCTTTTGGAGGTCTTGTTGCCTGAAGACAGTGTAGGGTGACTACTTTTGATTCTAATCTTGAGGTGGACTTGTGTGCCCCGTTCTGCATAGAGACAAGGAGCTGTCACATCTCCATAGGCTCACAGGCAGGTCTTCTTTCTTCTCTTTGTTCAATTGCTCAACTTGCTCTTTTCTCTGCCCTGTCAGAGAACCTTCTTCCTTTCATCCTTCGAGGTGAGTTTATTCCCTTTTTCCCAACCTGGAAACACTTAAGACCAGTGTGATGGTTAACTGGTTGGAGAAGCATTTGGAAGGTCAGAATAAGCAAAGAAAGAGGACAGAGACAGAGTTGGAGAATCATAGGCACAGAGAGGAAAGAAGATAGAGGGGAGGCATTAGATTTATGTGACGTAATGTTCTTAATAATAAAGTAAAGAAGTCCATGCAGGAGTGAATAATAAAACACAGATTTCCCAGTGAAAAACACCAATTGTTCGTACAAAACTGGACCTCCTAAGGCACACAAAATATGAACACACCTTTAATAATGATCATTACAACTAGAAGTCAATGACAATACTAACTCATGAAACAAATCGTTTCTATGATTAGCATCACAAGTGAATTATCCTTTGCAAAGCTGTAACCCAAAAACAGAAATAAGATTTGCAAATTGTTAGTATTTCTATTACTGTGGGCCTTTCTCCCTGATTACTCCCTCTCTGAGAAACCAAAAGGCAAAATATCTGTAAGTTAAGAATATAATATGATTCTTGTGTCCAAGAGGAGGGTGGTTAAAAGAAACATGTCTTTTGAAAATAGGGCCCATGAGTCTGTAGATTAGATTAAATATACTGTGAACTGGGGATAACGGGGCTGTTGAGCAGAAGTGACAAGGGAGGTTATAACACCGCTTACCTTCCAGTAGATTCTCCATCATGGCAGACACTGCCAAGAGGCCCAAATTGAACTGTGTAGAGATAGTATTTGCCGTTTAAATGGAACATAAACAGTTATAAGAAAAATGAAAAAATGAATGAAATATTTGATGGAGAACTAGGAAAGAGTACATACGAAATGATTACATATACACATAAACACACAAGCATAACATCCTCTAGGGTTCCTGTATGTTTCTACATGTATGTGCCCATCTAGAATTACACTGTGTTATCACAGAGAAAACACATCATGATCGTATGATACTTCTATGGTGGACAATTGAGGTAGGCATTGCTTCTTTATCTTTTATTCTATCCATTCATTCATTCATTCATTGATTCATTCATTCATAACTTCAAACACACGGTTGACAGTCCTATCCAAATATGAACTAGAAAACATGGCTGATTATCTAAGGTTAAAACTGAAATGAGAAATGGGACATCCTTTCCCATGATGGATAATTACTCCTCTTTGATTAGAGACTATGTATGGATCAGGATAATCTATGCTATTTGGCTTTACGATATAATGATGATCATTGCAAAGCTAAAAGTAAGCTGGGTGGAAACTGTAATACATTCAGTCAGAGCAAAAGCATATCACAGATTGGGTTCTGACTTTGAGAAGGCACTCTAACAATACGTTATGGACAACGAAGTGTTTTCCAGAGTTGGCAGATTGAGCCAAATCTTCCATGGAAATGGACAACAGTGATGGGCACCTTACCCAGCACAATGTTTATTTTTTGGTCAGTTAAATGTTAAAGTAGAAACACTCCCACACACCTGGAAAGTCAAATTGTTCCTTCCATTCATGAAAAGTGACTTTGGGATCCAACCTTTTATAATGAAATTAAAGTGAATTTTTAAATGAAGACAAGGTTTTAAAAAATTCAGACAATTGTGTGCAGAGCTCTGTCTGCATTATGTGACACTGTTCATGTTTGCCTTCTGCCTATTAAGACAATTTAAATGTCACTAATTTTGTTTTCCTTGAAAGTGTAAAAGAGTGGTTTAAATTCTAGTTCAGAAGAACAGAGGTTGTGAGATGCATAGACCTCAAGATCCTGAGAGAGGGTGTTTTGGGGATGAGTTTTAGTAGAGGGAGTCTTTTCCTCCTTTCATCCTACTTTTGGGAGTAAGCATGGGAGCTACATATTTTAGCTCAAATATGTACAGAAACATCATAAATCAATAGTAAAAATGAAAAACAAACTAGTTTTAAAAATGGGACAAAGAGCATAAACAGGCCTGTTTTATGGTTACTCTATGTTAGCTGTAGAATATATGTGGGTATATAAATACTTATGTGAATATATGTACAACATCACTAGCCATAAAGAAAATATGAAATTAAGCAATGATGAGATACCATTACATATCTTTTGTAACAAATTATCTTTATGAATCTTTGTTTTGTTTTGTTAAAGTAACAATGGATATACTTGTAAAGATAAATTGGATCAATCATACATTTCTAATGAGAATGTAAAATGGTACACAGACTGTGAAAAACACTTTGTAATTTCTACCAAAAATAAACATCCAAATCCAAAAACAACAACAACAAATTCAGACAATTGTGGGGCATACTGTTGTAAAAAGAATTTAGCTTCCTATTTAGGGTCTCACCTTAAAAATATAACCCGCATAGGGGAGCCTGCGTGGCTCAGTCTTTGAGCGTCCAACTCCTGCTCAGGTCATGATCTCACAGTCTGTGAGTTCAAGTCCACATTGGGCTCTGCGCTGACAGCTCGGAGCCTGAAGCCTGTTTAAGATTCTGTGTCTCTGTCTCTCTCTCTGCATCTCCCCCACTCCCACTCTGTCTTTCTCTCTTTCTCTCTCAGAAATAAATAAAGATTAAAAAATAATTTAAAAAATACCCAAATAGAATTTGGCTGTGAAATGGCAGATATATAACAACAAAAACTCACTCTTTGTTTTTTAAATAAAAAAATGAATGTCTTTTATTTATTTTTGAGAATGAGAGAGAGAGATGAAGCATGAACAGGAGGCTCTACACCTGTAGAGAGAGGGAGACACAGAATCTGAAGCAGGGACAGAGCCCGATGCGGGGCTCGAACACATGAACTGGATCTCAAACCCACGAACTGTGAGATCATGACCTGAGCCAAGATCTGATGCTTAACTAACTGAGACACCCAGAAACCACACAGCACAAACTCCTTCTTAAGAGTGTCCAATTAGTATTAGTCATGATAACTTTTCATACATCTTAAATGGATCAAATAACTGGTAAAAAAAAAAATCACTTTTATGTGCTGCGCAAGACAGCTATCTGTGATCCTTGTCTGTGCGTACATGCCTCGTTTACAAATTTCTGAGAGTAACTTCAAGTTTATGTTAACAATGCTCATGCAGCTCTTCCCCAGTGTCCCTCCTAATTTTTCTAAATAGTATCAGGGTGCTCAGATCTAAATTGTAGATATGGTATTTTAAACTCCCCAAAATGCACACTATTGGGGTAAAATATAATGAGGGGTGCATGAGCTTTTTGTTTTGGGGGGAATTTTTTTGGCTAACTTAATATAATCTTCATGTTTTCTGAAATCTATGCACAGCGGCCAGAGCATAAGGTTTGAGTGAACTTAAATTCCTGTCTTCACTCTAAGCATGCACTTATGAACTAGAGCCTTATCCTCTGTAACCTAAGTTTCTTTATTTGCAGAATGGGTCTAAAAAAGAGGGTCCACAGCATAGGTAAGGAAGCCAGTTTGTGACAACCTGAAAGTGTTCAATAAATAAATGGCATTGTTTATTGACTCAGGGGCTCCTGAGTGACTCAGTCAGTTAAGCATTCAACTTGGGCTCAAGTCACAATCTCAGGGTTCACACATCAGGCTCTGTGTTGACAGTGTGAAGCCTGTTTGGGATTCTCTCTCCCTCTCTCTACCCCTTCCCTCCCCTCTCCCACACTTGTGCTCTCCCTCTCCCTCTAAATAAATAAACTCTAAAAAATAGTGCTGTTACTCTGAGGCATTCCGTTTATTTCCGTGTTTTAATTATTTTGGGAAGTTGGAAAAGTTTAAGCATTCCTGGAGAGGAGGGCTTCATTTCTTGTAGCACCTGCCATATGAGAGCTAGATGCATCCTATTAAATCAATTTGTAGAAATAAAGAAATACAAATGCTAAACTAGAATATTGAGAGTTGGAGGGTAGAGAAACTAAAACATAGTGTAGAGAAGAGAGGAGACAAAGAAGCAAATAGCTTTCCATAAGTATTGGACAAGGTTATAAGAGAGTATGGGTAAGGGTGAATCCAGTCAAAGGAAGGCATTATACTGACTTCTCTAAAAACATACCAGTGTAGTTATTATTCTAGTAACTTCGAAACATGTGTTGGGACAGGGTTGTTTACTTAGGGATAATTGAATGCCCTTTTATTTTTTTAATTTATTTTATTTTTGAGAAAGAGAAGGAGCAACAGCAGGGGAGGGGCAGAGAGAGAGGGAGGCACAGAATCCAAAGCAGCTCCAGGCTCTGAGCTGTCAGCACAGAGCGTGACACGGGTGCGAACTCATGAAACATGAGATCAGAAGTTGGATACTCAACCAACTGAGCCACCCAGGCACCCCAGAGGAGACTTTTGTTAAAAAAAAATTATTTATAAGGGTGTCTGGGTGGCTCAGTCGGTTGAGCATCTGATTTCAGCTCGGGTCATGATCTCAAGGTTCTTGAGTTCGAGCCCCACATCCAGCTCTGTGCTGACAGCTCACAGCCTGGATACTGCCTCAGATTCTGTGTCTCCCTCTCTCTCTGCTCCTCCCTTGCTCTCTCTCTCTCTTTTTCTCTTTCTCTCTCTCTCAAAAATCAATAAACATTAAACAAAATTTTTAAAATAATATTTATTTTGAGAGAGCAAGTATGTGGGGGAGGGGCAGAGGGAGAGACACAGAGACAGTCCCAAGCAGGCTCCTCATGGTCAGCTCGGAGCCCAAGCCTACAAACCATGGGATCATGACCTGAGTCGATCAACAGTCAGATGCTTAACCGTCTGAGCCCCCCAGGGTCCCCAGGGCACTATAATGATTTAAAAAAAAGAGCAGGTGGCAAAGCCATAAGCACTACCCCTTCTCTCATTTTTTATGTTCACCTCTTTTCTCTAACTAGGAGGAGAGTTGTATAGTGAGGTACCGATTGCCTTCACTCTCATCTTCTGCCTCCTGTCCTGTGACCTCTAGTTTTGGCAACAGAAACATCCAGATAGATGAGCTTCCAAAACGTGTCCCCTGGTGCACTGGGGTGTCACAGGTGTGCTAAGTGGGTGACCTCCTCAGGCCTCAGGATGGCTGGGCAAGCCTTGGGGAAGCTGGCTGAGCCACATCCACTTACCCCACACACTGTGCAGAAAGGTGTCTTTCTTCTAGGTGCGCCAGGATGCGGAAGGTTTGGGAGGCCTCCAAGCCCCCAGTGTCTTTCTCCCTCTTCACAGATCTATCCCTCCTTCCTGGGGTTTCCATCTCAGCAAATTTGTAACCATTGTCCTCACTAGACATTGTACCATGGTGACACTGTGACACCCACGTCCTGTTCTGCTGTTCTTACTCAAGAGCTGCCACCTCAAACTGCATAGGGATTACCATGGTGGTCGCTGTCTGGCGCTGCCTCATAGCCTAAGCTCATCCTCGGCCGGCCCAGACGATCCGGCCTGGCAGCACAACGAGCATTTCACAAATATCTGCGGCTACTTACCATTTTTCTCATTCGGTCACAGTCATGTAATGAATTCTCAGTGATCCCCAAAGTAGATTAGAACAAACCATCTATCTTTACAGCATGCGCGTGTGAATAGGAAGAGAAAAGTCACAAAATCCTACTGACTGATTTCACTTTATATGTAAAACCACGCATCTCAAAGGCACAACCAACATCACCCAATGATTCAACACTTTCCTTGTGAATGGACTTTCCTGTGTTCTATGTCCTAAGTCCTTTGCTCAGATCATACTTCTGACACTGTCTCCCTCCTCTCAGTCTCCACAGATCACCATCCTTCCTACTCTGGATCATGAAGATGCAATCAGGTAAGAACCATTTCATTTTCTCACTCTCCCCTGTTCTACAAGCATTAATTCTCAAAGATGGTGCCCCCAAATCTGTTAGAATGGAGGTTTTCTAGTTTTCATCTATGTCTAGAAGCTTCTGCTCTCTTGTGGATCTGATTCCCTCTTCTATTCAGACCCGCTTCCTGTAATGTTTTTCCTCTCTACCACATTCTCAATATTTCGCTCTCTAATGCATCACATAAAAATCATTTTAAAAATAAGCCCATAAACATTGTCTTAATCAGTTCTGGCTGCAATAACAAAACACCACAGACTGGGTGGCTGAAGCAACAGATACTTATTCTCACAGTTCTGGAGGCTGGAAAGTCTAGGGTTAAGAGGCCACTTGGTGAGAGTCCTTCCTGGCTTACAGATGGCCACCCTCTCACTATATCCCCACATGAGGGAGAGAAGAGTTCTGGCATATCTTTTTCTTCTTATAAAAGCACTAGTCATGTCATGGGGATTCCACCCTCATGACTTCACATAACCTAATTACCTCCAAAGGCCCCACCTCCTGTACTATCACACTGGAGATTAAGTCTTCAGAATACATATTTTCAGGGGACATATTCAGTCCACAGCACATTACTCACCGCAATAATATCTTACAGCCACAGGTCTTTTTCTGCGCTACCATCCACCACCAACATTGACGAAGCAGGCTTGTCTACACTGCTGTTCTTAACAATCTACACTATCTTTTTCTTCTTATCTCCTCAGCCAATCCCAAGTAGATTTTCTTCCTCTCTTTCAGGGTCATCATTGATCACCATCCTGCCAAACCCAATGGTCAGTTTCTTGTCCTCTTCTTCATCAGCCTTTCACCATTTGGCATCACCTTCTTTCCTGGATCACTTCTTTGTTAGGCTTCCCTGTGACCTCTTCTCTTGGTTTTCCCTGTTTTCACTAGCCAGATGCTAAGAGGTTCCTCTGCTTGCTCCAACCCCTCAGAAATCCTCTACCTGGTTGGGTTGACTGGAGTTCAGAACTTGACTTTCCTCTCTTGTAGGAAGTCACATTTTATCTGTTATGGACTGAAATCCATATTGAAATCTGTGTTGAAATCCTGATTCCCAATGTAATGCTATTAGGAGGCGGGTCTCTGCGGAGGTGACTGTGTCATGAGGGTGGAGCCCCCATGATGAGATTAGTGCCCTTTTAAGAGAAGACATGAGAGTCTGCTCTCTTTCTCTCCATATCCAAGGACAGATAGAATGAGAATCCAGCTGTCTGTGAACCAGGAGGAGGGCATCACCAGCACCACACCAGCACCCTGAGCCTGGACTTCCAGCCTCCAGAACTCCAGAACCTTCAGCCTCCAAACGCATATTGTTTAAGCCATTCATTCTATGGTATTCTGTTACAGTAGCCTGAACAAAGACATTATCCATTGACACTAAATGCTCTCTGTGTGGGCATCAAATACATCTCTATCTTGGTAACTTCTCCAGTTTTGACCTCTTCTGTGAGTCCTGAACTAAAGCCTTAAGCTGCCTTCTGATATCTCCAGTATAAGTCTTACCAAAACTGGAATGGCCATAGGCAGCAGTCACACAAGATCAGAATAAAAATAAAACAAACATACATTGTTGTCTGATTTTATCACTGAGATTGATGATATCAACTTACATTTGATAAAGTCGTCCATTAGGGAAGCAAATCCACAATAACTAGATGATTCAATTTGGTGGTGGTGAGGTTGAGAATATAGGCAGAGGTAGCTCTAGAGCAGAGGGGAATACAGGCTAATGAGAACTTGGGGCATATTTGAAAGGCCTATAGCTCTCAGGATGTTGCCAAACCTAAGGTTCATAGCAATACCCTCAAGTCATTAAGGAAAAAGCAAATTATGTTTGCTCTATTTAATTTAAGCAATTAACCTGGCAATGCTTTCGACATCGATAAAGCAAAGAAGGTACATTTCCACTGTATTTAAAATTATCTGGAATACCTTAGTATATAAAAATCAAGATAATATAAGCTTTCCTGCTTTTGACCAACTTTTATTTAGCAACAAATTTATTGATCATGAAAACTTTATTAGAAATTGAGTCATATTATCTTTCCCATCAGCTCGAAATGTGTTCTTTAATAAATGATCTTTTGGGAGATCTGATGGGGTTTCTCTATCATTCTTCTCTCACTGCTTCCCTTTTTGATTTCCTGTTATATGGTGACATAAAAGTGATAAATTAATGTAATTTTTATTAGCCACCCAAAGGCAAACCTAAGTAAATATTTAGGAGAAAGTTTATAGTAAGATATTTGAGTGTAGCTTTTGATAGGATCTTAATGCATATTTTGGGGGGAAATAAACATATTATATATTTCTATATACATGGGGGATATAAATATATTATATTGAGCCCTCAAATGTTCTCCAAGCACTTAGATGTACCAGTGGCTTAGAAAAACATAACGCAATAGCATCTCACTTTTGAATGCCTGCACTCGTCATCATGAAATCTATAAAATAGTCATATGATATATATGCATAAACACCTACTCTCCATTCTACACTAATCAGAAACACAATTGGTGGCTGAGAGTGTCATAAGCTTTGGACACCAGGGGTCAGTTCTATCAAATAAGAGGAATTTAGACTTGGTTAGTGGAATATGGACCCCCAAGAATTCAAATCTTTGACATTACACAAAGGAACATGCTGGGAAATGGCCGTCTCATTATAAAGTATCATCTGACAGTGAGCTGCAGTGACTCCCCATCACTTGGGCTTCATGGGGGGCCCAGAGTCGGTAGCTGTAATGTGACTGAATCGAGCATTATTGCTTCTCACTGTCAGTGAAAGACAAACGACCCGTTCCTCCTCTCCCTCGGGGCGTCCATGTACCTGTCCTTCTATGTGGACAGTTACCACCGCAAGAACTACCATTCCTTTGATTACAATGCCTGAGACATTTTACACTTGGAGTGAAGGAGGGCTGTGTTTAACCTGGGGATTTCAGGCAAGGACATAATTTTATAAATTAGATTGTGAAGTGACACTCATCGACTATATTTGATTTAAAAGAATAGGATTTTTTGTATTGGAAATATAAGCAGAGCAGAGCATTGACTCATTTATCCATATTTTCATGCCAAAGATTGATATTTTTATTCCACTAGCAACCATATGTAGAGATGCTCCAAATAGCCTCAGAAAGACATTTTATCTTAAAAATAGTTAACATGGACTCAAGTATGCTAGATAGCTTTTATGAAATACAGACAATGTAAGAAAATTAGCATTCTTCAGGAAAACTTACTTTTAAATTTTTTTTATGTTTATTTATTTTTGGGGGGGGCAGAATGAGAGTGGGGGAGGGGCATAGAGAGAAGGAGACACAGAATTTGAAGCGTGTTCCAGGCTCTGGGCTGTTAGCAAAGAGCCCAACACAAGGCTCGAAC
The DNA here is from genome assembly GCF_008692635.1 of Crocuta crocuta. Lineage (NCBI taxonomy): Eukaryota > Metazoa > Chordata > Mammalia > Carnivora > Hyaenidae > Crocuta > Crocuta crocuta. The sequence continues at coordinate 5,116,672 of NW_027551559.1, forward strand.
CCATGAACCATGAGATCATGACCCGAGCCAAAGTTGGACGCTTAACCAACTGAGTCACCCAGGTGCCCCCATCAGGAAAACTTTCTAACTTCAGTGAATCTCCACTGGGATAACAGTTAAGTTAGATGTCTGAAAATATGTGTATCACCAAACCACAATGTTGAAATAGCACTTTTGCAGTCGAGAATAATGGAAGAGAAACCTATTAACTTCTAGAACTTTACTGTAAAGTATCTATCTTCAAAATATATGTTATTGTCATATTTGTTTCAAGATCATAAATCACTTGCTTAAAATGTGACATTGAGACCCAGAAGAAAATTCAGAAACCCCTCAATCTTGACTTCTCGTTCTTGGTTGTTTTGCTATAGATACCATTGCTTCTAAATATGAGACGTTTCCCAGAAAATATCCTTTTAAAAGTACTTAAAATTAAAAGTCTTTTTAATTTGATAAATAAGTTTAGTAACAGGAAACTGGCTGCAAATGGTATATTAAACCAAGAAATATTTTTGATATGTAATATTCAGCTGGTGAATATAAAGACTAAGCACAGGAAATTGAAAGAAGGAAGTATCTGGGTTTTAAAAACACTTGCATAGACCATACATATCCACTGATGGCAGCATGTACCAGATGACTTTATTCTGTTTGTATTTATCACCGTGTTTAATGTGTTCTTAATTGGAAGAATTAATTGATTACTTACCAACTGAAGTAGAGAAAACATTTTATGTTTAAAAGGATTTAAGCATATCTCATATGTCAGTGAAGAAATTATAGAGTAAGACCAGGAACAAGTAAAAATCTAATGTATACCTAAGAGATATATTCAGATTTCAAAAGTATTCTATAAACTTCCTCAAAAAATTAAAAATAAAACTACTATATGATCCCACAATCCCATTTGTAGGATTATTTATCTGAAGGAAATAAAATCACTATCTCGGAAAAATCTCTATACTCCTATGTTCATTGCAACTTTATTCATAAATCCAAGATGTGGAGATAACCTAAGTGCCTATGGATAGATGAATGGATAAAGAAAATGTGTGTGTGTGTGTGTGTGTGTGTGTGTGTGTGTTATTATTTTGGAAGTAATATTATTCAGCCATAAAAAAAGGAAATCTTGCCATTTACAACAAGATAGATGGACCTCGAGGGCATTCTGCTAAGCAAAATAAGCCCGATGGAGAAAAATAAATACTGTATAATCTCATTTTATGTGGAATCTAAAGAAGCAGAACTGGTAGAAACAGACACTAGAATGGCATTTGCTGGGGTGAGGTGCTGGGGAAATGGGGAGATGTTGGTCAAACGGAGCAAACTTCCAGTTGTAAGATGAGTAAGTCTTGGGGATCTAATGTACATTATTGTGTCTACAGGCAACAGTTCTGTATACTTGAAAGGTGTTAAGAAAGTGGATCTTAAATGTTCTCACTGCATGAAAAAAATGGCAATTATGTCATGTGACCTTGGTGTTAACTGACCATACAATGGTAATTACTTTGCACTAGGTATATGTATCAAATCATCACACTGTGTAGTTTAAACTTATATAATATTATACGTCAAATATATATCAATAAAGGTGGAGGGCAAAAAAGGAGTGCCTCACAGTTTCCCAGCTATCAAATACTTGAAATTAACACTTGGAAAAATAAATATTTGAATTAAAGACTTGAAAAATCTGTCCCCTCTAAATGTTTGGCATTGTTTGTCTATCTTACCTGTCAACTGAGAGGGGGAGAGAGAGAGAGAGAGAGGGAAATACCAACAGAAGGTGAAGGACATCACGGAAGCATAAAAATGGATCTTCAGTGAAGAAAAAATATCTTAGAACTATCTCATGCAATCATCACTAAAAGATCTTTTAAATGCTTACACAGATAAAATGATGACATTTTCATTTGATAATTTATATATGGGTAACATTAAACATCAGAGTTGAAATTTAATCTGTTCCTGGGGCTCTTACTTGTCAAATAGACCTTCCTAGGTGACACAGACCTCTCTGATACTTGTGTTACATAACCGGAACAATAAAAAACAGTGACAAAGAAAATATCAAAAAGCCAAATAATACATAATTCATTCACATGTGGATTTTTATCTTTTTTTCATAACCACCAATGTATTTACATTAATATCTATAATTCACCTTTTGCTTCTTTCCGTTTGGTTTTGTTTTATGCTTTATCCTTTCCTAAAAAGACTTAAGGAACCTGTGATAGATTGTGCAATTGGCCAGAAGTCTTCATGTCTCTCCGTACCCATGTGCTCTGAAATGTAACTTTCCATACTCCCTTCTTCAGGAGGTGAATACACCGCTACGCTCTCCCCCTTAAATGTGTTCTGGTCTTCAGGAGACTGCAGCTAATGGGATTAGGTAGAATGAAGGTGAGCCGATTCCAAAACTGGACCTCAAAGATCTTGTACATTCTATTCATTCTCTTGCAAATTGCCATGTCTACCTAATCAGCTTCTGACTACACTGCTGGATGATAAGAATACACACCCCAGGGGTGCCTGAGTAGCTTCTGACTTCGGCTCAGATCATGATCTCGCAGTTCACGAGTTGGGGACCCGCATCAAGCTCTGTGCTGACAGCTCAGAGCCTGGAGCCTGCAGCCTGCTTCAGATTCTATGTCTCCCTCTCTCCCTGCCCCTCCCTTACTCATGGTCTGTCTCTCTCTGTGTCTCAAAAATGAAAAAAAAATTTAAAAAATAAATTTGAGATTATTCTGAGTACAATCTTCTCAGCTTATGCCACCCCCAGGGAAGTGGAAATCCTGAGAAAGCAAGACATGAGTTCCAGAGGGAAAGCCACTGAGAAACTCGAAGATTTGTGCAAAGTCAGAGTGGAAGGAGTGATTAGGACTCACTCTAAGCTTCAGGAGGTTGCCTCGATCTGGACTCCAGGCAGAAAGAGCTACAGAATCTGTGGGGCCGGGTGCGAAATGAGAAGGCAGAGTCCCTTCTTTAAACATTATTACGACTAAAGACAAAAACAGTAGCCATTGATGATACCAGCCTGAGGTCCTACTGCATGAGCGGCCCTGTGCACTGCTAAGGTCACGGGATCCCCAGGTGTGCCCTGGCCCCAAGATGCCCTGGCCCCAGGATGCCCTGACCCCAGGATGCCCTGGCCCCAAGATGCCCTGACCCCAGGATGCCCTGGCAAAGATTTAAGGAGAACTTGGGAGCTCACTCAGGCTATGCGGGTGCCAGATAACCTTTGAAGAAACACAGAAACAAAACCAGAGAAGACCTCACAAGTTGCTTTAACACTAGCTAGGTCTAGCAGAAGCCGATCTCCACTAGCACCCCTACATTTCCTGTGGGGGGCATTAACCCTATCTTAAATATATTGATGACTATTGTAAATTAATTTTCTGCATAGCACGAGCTAAGCTCACTTTGTATTACCTAACTCACAGGGACGTCTGGGTGGCTCAGCCGGTTAAGCGTCCGACTTCAGCTCACGTCATGATATTGCGGTTTGTGAGTTCGAGCCCCACATTGGGCTCTGTGCTGACAGCTCAGAGCCTGGAACCTGCTTCAGATTCTGTGTCTCCCTCTCTCTCTGTCCCTCCCCTGCTCATGCTCTGTCTTCTCTGTCTCTCAAAAATAAATAAACGTTAAACAAAATTAAAAAAAAAAAAAAAGAACACACGCCCCAGTCACCTCTTATTGGCCAGTTGACTGCTAACTACAGAGCATACAAATGAGATCATCTGGCCCAGCCAGGGCAGCTAGAATAAGCCAGGTCTAACTTGTTCATTCACAGAATCATGAGGCAAAACCAATGACTGTTCTTGTTTTAAGTGGTTCTTTTGATGTGATGTGATGTGATGTGATGTGATGTGATGTGATGTGTGTGTGTGTGTGTGTGTAGTTTGTTGCACACATGTGGCTAGTTGATTTATCAGTTTACAAAGATGCCTGTGGTGTAATGAGATTAAAGACTCTAAAAAAAATAAAAATGAACGTTAAAGAAAACTAGTATATAGAATCTGTAAAATAAAAGCTTGTGTCAGGTTTTAATGAGGAGAGATTATCAGAATTACTTTAAAATGTTACCTAAAAGGGGTGCCTGAGTGGTTCAGTCAGTTAAGCATCTGACTTTGGCACAGGTCACGATTTCATGGTTCGTGAGTTCAAGCCCTGCATTGAACTTCACACTGACAGTGCGGAGCCTGCTTGGGATTCTCTCTCTCTCTCTCTCTCTCTCTCTATTTCTCTCTCCCTTTTGATTACTTGTGTATGCACTCTCTCTCAAAATAAACAAGTGAACTTTAAAAATAAATAAATAAATAAATAAATAAAATGTGACCCAACATAAAATAATGAAGATTCATCATCACCTAAATCACGTGAGAACAAATCTTGACTCTTATTAGTAGGGTTCTTTTTGTGATTGGACAGATACAATGATTCTGAAATTATTTTTTGTATGTTGTAGAATTTAGCAAATGGGTAAATGTGATAGTGTTAGTATAATCCAGGCTTCTTGCTGTGGAAATAGCAAGGGGGAAATAGTAAGTATACACTGGAGAACACCAAGAAGATCTCAGCAAGATGGAAAAAATTATCAACTGAGCGTGGACATATCATCTTGTCTGATGCAGTTGGTCATAGAAGTCACAAAGACCTATCAGACAAACTTAAATTGAGAATTTGTTTTATATTCTCTCTTTTTGAGAGAAAGAAAAGGATGAGTGGGGTAGGGCCTGAGAGAGAGGGAGGGAGAGAGAATCCCAAGTAGGATCTACACTATCAGCACAGAGCCCGATGTGGGACTGGAACCCAAGAACCATGAGATCATGACTGGAGTGACAAGACCACCCAGGTTTGCCTCAAATTGAGAAAAAAATATTTTAAAATGTTTTTTTAAGGTTTATTTTTGAGACAGAGACAAACAGAGTGTGAACAGGGAAAGGGTGGAGAGAGAGGAAGACACAGAATCCAAAGCAGGATCCCGACATGGGGCTCAAACCCACGGACCAGACTGCAAGATCATGACCTGAACCAAAGTTGGACACTCAGCCACCCAGGTCTCCTGAGAAAAAATTTATAAAATACCTGTCCTATATTCCAAATATCAGTCAAGAGACAATAACAATCTGAAAAATGAAGAGTTAAAAGAGATGACATAAAGCAATTTATAATCCTAGACTGGATCTGTACCAGAGAAAAACAGAATCCTAAAAATGATACTTTTGGGGCAAATGAAGGAATTAGAACATGGAATGTAGGTTAGATGAAATTACATCAATGTGACCTTTTTCGAAGTAGATAACTATACTGTGGTTATGGGTAAGAGCATTATGTTCTTATAAAACACACACTGAAGTAATCAGAGAGAAGGACATGGTATTAAAAATATTTTCAAATCGTTCATTAAAGTAAAAAACATGTAACAGTATAAATAAATTATTAAGAGATGAGGCAACATGAAAAAAGAATCAAATATTCTTTATAGATCTGTTCCAATTATCCATCATTACTCATGCACTAAGACTTCTTACTAAATATTAAACTTGATATAGTAAGGTGTGTATATTGTACATAGCTGAAATTAATAAAAGAAAATAGTATCTACTCATGTAAAAGTAACAGATTTCAGTCATTTGGACAGCTCAGCTTCTCAGAACATACATTAATATTCTCGGTAACTTTTTTATACACTACAATGTACAGATTTCTTTTACTTCTTTTTATTCTGTATACTGTATACAGCTCATAGTTTTGCATCTGACAGGTTCAATTTTTTTTTCTAAATGTGCACCATTTTACTCTTTAACCTGGGGTAGTAAACTACTTTCCAGGGGTAACTAAATTTTACGTGGTTCAGCAAAGGTGTAAATAGTGCCCAAGTTATGGAGGCAGGAACTATCCGTCCCCAATGTTGTTAAGTTAGTTATTTGCAAGGGATTATCCCCTAAGTGTGGCCACTGTTTGAACTTCATTCTTCAAAATGCCTATATTTCAGGAGACTCTTTATCCTCTGGAACATTAAGTTGTTGAGAATTTTAAAGAGTTTTGGTTTAATAAAAAAGTGAAGGCAAAATCCTTTAAAGTTATTACTGTCACAAGAATATTAAATGCAGTAACTTGAAAGATTTAAGGATGATGCTTTGATGAATAGTTTCCTGCATACTTTGGGCTCCATCGCTCTGTGAAACATGTGCTTGGAGACAAAGTGAGGATGTGTCCAAAGCTCTGCAGACATATTTAATTCAGAGGGTGAACAAGGCCATGAGCCTTTCGCTGTGATAGAATGAGAATCTTGCCTACAAGATGTGAGGGAAGCACTTATAACTACGTCTTCAGACCACCAGACTCCACTGTAGGGGGCGTACATGGCCTGGGTCCTTGTGTTCACATGTTACAGATCCTGGTAACACTAGGGCATACATCATGAAAGGGCCAGAGCTTCAGAGTTTTAATATTGTAAAAATAACAATACCTCCATTTTGGGATACTAGGTGCACTAGCAAGAGATTCTTAAACTTAAATACATAAGCAAGTGTGTTTAAGAAGATAATTGAGATCATGAATTGCAAGACTTCCTTTAATCAAGGTTGACCTGTGTTGATGAGCCCTGGCATCTCGATGCTTTAGAGGCACTGAGGAAGTGTTTTGACAACAGTAGAGACCCTTGTTTGCTCCTCTCCAAAGACACGGAGTCAGAGTGTAGGTTAAAGTTGTTTTTTTTTTTTGGGGGGGCGGTGTTTCTACAAACTTCAGGAAATATTCATTCAACATGCTTTCATTAAGTATCCACAGTGAACCAGGTGCCATTACATGTAAACAGCAGGTGGTGGAGACTCATATCTCAACTCACTTCCAGTCTATTAAACCACATAAACTATTATCTATGCCTTGAAAGAAAAATACACATGATGGGGGGGGGTGATGGGCATGGAGGAGGGCACTTGTGGGGATGAGCAGTGGGTGTTATATGGAAACCAACTTGACAATAAACTATTTTTTAAAAAAAAGAAAAATACACACAAATTGGGAGAAAGAAAGGTAAAGACTTATCTCTTCTCACAGTTGAGTGGAATTATAAATTCTCTGTGACATGAATCTTTGGCATACTGTCTAATGCTAAATTTATAGTCATCTGTCTCTAAAGCTCAGAGCTCACCAAGGAAGAGCCATTAGTTTGTTTTCTCTTATTAAGCTAAAAAGAATTCTCTGCCACCACAGTCCCCCTCTTACTTGTGGAAGAACTCTCTTATAGATAAAACCACTTCCTCAATTTTGTTCATCTTCACTTATTGCCTATCTTGATGCAAGGCACTCTAGTAAATAATCATTTCACAAGTAAATGTGCTTTATGTCGTACACTATGGTGAGTAAATGGATTCAAACTTTGCGAAGGGTGGTTTAGCAATACGTGTCAAAGTTTCATTAATGTTAAGAATTTCTCCTCAATAATTGCTCTTTCAGGATTTTATGACAAAGACATAATTAGAACCAAAATGGTAGACAATTTATGTCCGAGAGGACAGAATCCTAGAGAAAAATGTGCTGAGTGATAGGCTTGCACTTTGCTTTATGTCCCCACCAAGCATCTGCACAAGTGAAGTGCATGAGGAACTAGGTAGACCAAAGCTGAACATTCGGGTGTAGCTTTCAGTGAGTTTCCAACATGGAGAAGACCGAAATCAGAGCCGAGCATCTGAGATGTGTCTGGAACTCTGGCTCCACCATGGCCTCCAAGTTCAGCATTTGGGGACCGTGCAGTAGCTGCAGGGGAGAATCAGGGGTAGGCAGAAGCTTCAGAATTTCAGCCCGAGTTTGTATTAGCGCAGACTCACACTGGAATGAAACCATTTATTGCCCTGCAGCTGTCTACTTCAGGGTCCGCTGAAACTGCCCCAGGATGGATGACATGTAGAACTTCCAAAGGAGGGGCGGGGGGGCTGAGTCAACAGGTCCCACTTCCATTCACTCAAGATCCCAGAAGAAAAGGAGAGGCAGAGACAGACATGTGATAATTTGCCCAAACCAATGAGGAAATCAACTCTATAGATTTAAGAAATTCAGTGAATCTTAGTGCAGCTTAAAATATGTAATTATCACAGCTTGACGGGTCAAGTAAAAATGTTATTACTATTATTCCAATTACTACTGCTGCCTTGCTATGACCACTGATGCTGTCACTATTACTACTAGTGGCACGGCCATCGCTACTACAGCCGCTGCTACTGCTGCTGTTACTAAGTCTGCCTACCACCGCTCTGGGTACTCCTGATGTTACTACTCCCGTTATTGCCAACACTACAGCTATGGCTGCTGCTGCTACTATTACTACTGGTGCTGGTGCTACTGCTTCTACTGTCCCCACAAGTACCGCTCCTACAACTGTTCCCGTCTTCGCTATCTCTATGACCAGTATTACGACTAATGCAGATGTGACTATTGCAACTATCCCAACCACTCTCACTACTAGTTATTACTAATTCGTGTAATAATTAGAAAAGCAGATAGATTATAGTGCTTACCACATGTCTGATCCTATTTGCTTTACCCATGTTAACTTATTTGATCCTCACAGAAATCCCAGAAGTAGGTGTCATGCTATATCACAACTCTTCTAGAGCATGATGAATACAGACATATGCTAGTTACTACTAGGGTGTATCCTTATGCAATTCTGCGCTGAGGCACAAGGAAGGAGACACAGAACAGCTTCTCGCTGAGTCACATATCTAGTCTTAGCCAATGAGCTACAGGCATGACATTTGGCTGTCTTGGCTGGCACGGCCTGAGTCAGTGTGAGATCTCCGTGCCTTCTCTCTGCCTCAATGACAGCAAAGATCCCATGTCCCAGGTGACATGGCTAGAAAATGGTGAAGATGAGTGACTCTTTGGGTTTGCATCAGTGGGTGATTTTGTGGAGCAGACCACTCCCCCCCACCAGCCCAGCAGCTTTGCATCTGTACCTCCAGCTAAAAATTGGCCCCTCTTTGGTTAAGCTACTGAGGCAGGTGTGTATTGGTTACTTCCACATAGTCTAGCTTATCCAGACTAACATAAGCCTGCATTAAAGTCTGAACTTGTATCATGGGAAGGCATGCTATAGAGCAGTTTATGAGTATAAATAAAAGAATCCTTAAAAACCTTTAAAATGGAGGGGCACCTGGGCGGCTCAGTCGGTTAAGTGTCCGACTTTGGCTCGAGTCATGATCTCACAGTTTGTGAGTTCAAGCCCTGCAGCGGGCTGTTTGTTGATGGCTCAGAGCCTGGAGTCTGCTTCAGATTCTGTGTCTCCCTCTCTCTCTCACTCTGCCCTTCCCCTGCTTGCACTTTGTCTCTCCAAAATAAATAAATGTTAAATAATAATAATAATAAAATGGAGTCCGGTAAGATATTACAAGAGTGCTACATAATGACAAGATAATATTAATTTCAGAAGCATGGGTGGCCCAATGTCAATAAAGCTATTAATGGGAGGCAATAGTTCACAGTTTACATGGCAAAGCATTTCGTAGAACTCCACGCCCATTCTTGCATGTAACAAACAATAAAAGAAAACAAGCCCTCCCACTAAAGCCAAGGATTGGAAGGAAATAAGGTTGCCATGCTGAACTCTATCTCGCCTGCCTCATCTCTTCAAAGACTCTAGACACAGAAGGGAAGCTCAGGTATGCAGACCTGAACTAAAGCAGAAACCGGCAAGGATCTATTCTCAGCCACTGCATGAATTCAACTGCACACAAAATATGAATATAAAAGCACAAATCTTTTTTTTTTTTGTCAGTCCTGTGCTAATAAAAATCAGTAATTTACCTAAACTAAATTAGAAATGACAACTGACAAATCAGTTAAAGTCAGGCATATAAATATACTGGGTTTTAGTAATGTTGTCTTTATTTGTTCTATATGCGTGGATTGCTTTTTTTTTTAAAAATATTTTTTAATGGTTGTTTATTTTTGAGAAAGAGAGAGAGACAAAGAATGAGCAGAGCAGGGGCAAAGAGGAGAGACACAGAATCTGAAGCAGGCTCCAGGTTCTGAGCTGTCAGCACAGAGCCCAATGTGAGGCTTGAACTCATGAACTGTGAGATCATGACCTGAGCTGAAGTCAGATGCTTAACCGACTGAGCCACCCAAGCACCCTGGATTGCTTTTTGTACACCAAATATTATGCTAAGTTTTGGAGAGGTAAATATGAATATGTAATAATCCCTCAAAATATAGCACAATAACCTTGGCTAGGAGACAGTTGCCAAACCAGATAATCCCATAGCAGGATACCTCACTGGGAGTCTGTTGAGGATGTCAAGAAAGCACAAAGGGACCAGGAATCTGTCTTGGAGGACATTGTTAAAAATGGCTTGAAGAGGGGCGCCTGGGTGGCTTAGTCGGTTAAGCGTCCGACTTTCGCTTGGGTCATGGTCTCGCGGTTCGTGGGTTCGAGCCCCGCGTCAGGCTCTGTGCTGACTGCCAGCTCAGAGCCTGGAGCTTGTTTCAGTCTGTGACTTCCTCTCTCTCTGACCCTCCCCTGCTCACGCTGTCTCTCTCTCTCTCCTAGAAATAAATAAAACATTAAAACAAATTTAAAAAAAAAAAAATGGCTTGAAGAAAACATGTAATTTCATTTCTTCTATTTCCTGTGAAATGAGAGTGGTCTTTCAGCATCCCTGTGTTGAAATGACAATGAAGGCCCTTATAACAATTTCCCAAAGGAACTAGAACTTGAATGGACAACACTAGAAAGATGAGCTGATCTCATGGATTTTCTTAGCACCATATCTCCCACTGAAGTGCTTGGCTTTCTCCATTCAACATGACAAGTGCCCACGCCAGAGTTGGGTAAGAAGTCGGGGAAAATGGCAAATTAGTGTCCAGCCCTCAAAATCTATTTACTCCTCCCTTTACACAGGGCATATTGGTCTTGTCAGAAGATTTGGTTTTTGGTGAGTGGAAACATCGGAAGCATAGACATGACAAGCATCAGTTTCTGCCCAATATGGTAAAGAACTAAGGATGGCCTGCAGCATCAATGAGTATGACTTGCTCACTCTTTTGTTAACAATCTATTGATCACATTCAGGAATAATAAAGTACTTATTATGTTATATGAAGACCCTGAGAACACCACGAATTAAGGAGTACAACCTATTTTATAAACTATGATAATGATTTTCAGAACTTCAAACTGTGCATATGAATGTATGTCCTCATGATAGCAAATGTAATGGATAGATGGACAAACGTGTTTCAGAGTAATTTAAGACACCTGTGGCTTGATGGCAGTTTATAGATTGGTAGGTTGTGAGGTATGGAGGTGTCTGGGTAAGGGATAGACCAACCTTGGCCTAGAGGTGTGTGTCAGTCATTAGGGGGTAAATGTATTGATCAGCCTGGATGTGGGGTTTATCACGACAACTCAGGCCAATACAAAAGAGTCCATAAGACAGTGAGAAATCAGCTGAAGACGCCATGAAGATGTGAAGGTTGTCCCTCACATGCGGCAGATATCAAGTCAATATGTGTTAATGGACTGACTGCACGGCAACATTAACATTAAAACGACTTGAGCAGGCATCTTGTGAAATAGAATTTGCTTATAGGTGAGACATCCCAAGAGCAGAATTCTTTGGACTTGACGACGTCACTAAGATCCCTTTTCAAAGCGCTAAAATCTCAAACTCGGTTGAGAAGACAATTCCTGAATCTTTTTTCCCAATAATTCGTGCAGGAAATATTGAGAAGAGTTGTGGATTTCAAACAGCTCAACGAAGCCATTGGCAGCTCAAAACCTTCAGAGAATCTCAGATTTACATCATAAATAAGACAAACACTTTATATCATGGCATTTTCACTATAATACATGAAAAAACATGTGGGGCCGTGGGTTCCATGAGTTTCAGAGTGTTGATTTAACTTCCCTCTTGGTACAAAATAGTCAGTGGGATGAATAACTGAAGTGGATAGTACTGTTTTGGGGTGATTTAGTCACTGTATTTTAATTGCAGATTTAATGCATTAATAAAGGATTTGTGGCAGAAGCATGTGGGGAGAAACATGCTTGCAAATCACAAGTAATTTACAATGCTGCTGCTGAGAACATTATTACCTCCACTACAAAAATATCCATTTTAACTGTTTCATATTTCACTAAGACGCCGAAGTGCATCATAAGCCTTTATTGGGAAATCAACGGCCATTAAAGAAAATTAATTTCTATGAGTTGTTGACGCTTTATAACAATTTAATAGTCCAATCACTATAAACTTTATACCCTGCATATAGATGGGTGTAAATATTTTAATAAATCTTATGAATAAATATGTAACTTTAGGAATAAATCAATTTGCTAGGGGTGTAGATGTGCTGCACTCTTAATGGTCCAAATGTATTACGAATCAGTAATGGTGTACTTTCTTATTCCTGAATGTGATCAATAGATTGTTAACAAAAGAGTGTGCAAGTCATACTCATTGATGCTGCAGGCCGTCCTTAGTTCTTTACCATTTTTGACAACACTGACATATGAGGTCGGATGTTTCATTAAAAAAAGGTGGGGGGGGGTGTGTGTGAAAAATCCCACAAGGATGATTTGTTAAAATGCTATTTTCTTTTTTAAAAAATTTTTAAATTTTATTTTTGAGAGACAGAGACAGAGCCTGAGCAGGGATAGGGGGGTGGACAAAATGAGAGGGAGATACAGAGTCTGAAGCAGGCTCCAGGCTCTAAGCTGTCAGCATAGAGCCCAATGCGAGGCTCGAACCTGCCTGTTGCCAGATCATGACCTGAGCGGATCAGATGCGTAACAGACTGAGCCACCCAGGTGACCCTAAACCACTATTTTCTATACCAGGTTTACAAACCTAAATCTGGAAAACGATCTGCCTCTAATAAAGTGAAATTATTTTTTCGGGAACCTTAATAACATCCTTCAAATCTATCTTTAATCTAATTACTCTCTTAAGAAGCTTAGTAAATAAAATATTTTCAACATTGTGCTCATTTTCACTATAAATATTTGTCTTTATGTAATTCACTTCGGTGTCCACATGGAGGAATATGCTGAAGACAGAGTTCCTTCTGCCAGGAGTGTTGATGTGAGGAAAGATGGCTGCTCTTCTGGTGGCCATTTTGGTACGTGAGGCATTCTATGACTTCATGCCATAGGTGAAGGTAGATACAGAAGATTCAAGTACATTGGAGCCTAGTCAACTTTGTGGAGCTGTTTCCTAAGCCTGGACAGCTGACTTTCATGGGTCTTTATTATGAGAGAATAAGTCCTCGTGAGTACAGACCTCTGAAGTCAGGCCTTGTTACTAGGAGCTGAAACAAAACCTGATATAGAAAGGTCAGAACACTATATATAGAGTACATATAAGCTGTGATCATAACTGAGATGAATTAAAGTTTTATTTAGCTAGGAAAAAGAGAAACATTGCAAGCTAACCAAATAAGTCTTTGTAAGTCACTAACAATTGCGACTGCATGTCACTAAAATCATCACAGTAAACCTAACAGGTCATGAGAAGAAAATCATAATTAAGTATTCCTAAAAATCATCTTTACTCTGAATTTATAGAGCATAATGATTGTATAAAGCATTTGGCAGTTACATGGTTTGCTGACCTTTTTCTGGAAAACCATAAAATATCTGTCTAGAAAAGCATCAATCATTTATTGGGGAGAACTTAAAATATTACTTCACAAGAAAAATGTATGGCGAGAGACTTCCGTGTTAATAATCGCCTGGATGGGGTGCCTGGGTGGCTTAGTCGGGTAAGCGTCCGACTTTCTCTTAGGTCATGATCTCGCGGTTCGTGGGTTCGAGCCCCGGGTTGGGCTCTGTGCTGACTGCCAGCTCAGAGCCTGGAGCCTGTTTCAGTCTGTGACTCCCTCTCTCTCTGACCCTCCCCTGCTCACGCTGTCTCTTTCTCTCTCTCCTAGAAATAAATAAAAAACATTTAAAAAAAAATAATCGCCTGGAAACACCAATTGTATTAGGTGTTTATTTTCTTACCCAAACGTATAATCTCATTACCACTCGTATAAGACCCTCCAGCTCTAAACAGCAGCTGAGTGTGGAAGGGGGGTTGTCCCCCTGTTTGCCTTGAAAATCAAATCAGTGAGACAAGTCGTGTTTTGACATCGTTCCCGATTTCAGAAGGATGTAGACCGAAAGAAGTGTTTCCTTCATTTCGTAGAGAGACAAATGATGCCTTTCTCATTTTGCCACTAAGGTGATGGGGGCAGGGAGGGTAGTGAAAAGAAAGAACCAATGAAGGGCCCCCTGGGTGGCTCAGTTGGTTAAGCATCTGACCTCAGCTCAGGTCGTGATCTCACGGTTCGTGTGTTTGAGCCCCGTGTGGGGCTCTGTGCTGACAGCTCAGAGCCTGGAGCCTGTTTCAGGTTAATAAATGTTAAAATCCCTGCTTGGGATTCTGTGTCTCCCTCTCTCTCTGCCCCTCCTCCTCATGCTCTCCCTCTCTCATGAGGGAGACAGAAAGAACAAAAAAAAAAAAAAAAAGACAGAAAGAACAAACTTTCATGACAGCACATAGAGCATGAAACATCTTGAGTGTCATGTAACGATCCACAGCTGCACTTGGGGATGGAAAACTAAGGTACAAAATGCCACTAATGAGACACTAATTGAAAAATTTATATTCTGATCATTTATTTTCATCTGTCACTTTTGTATATTTATATCACTTTTACTTAAATAATTTGAAGCAGTGTACAGCTAACTACCCTCAAACAGTATTATTCACAGAGAATTTTTTTAAAAGCTGTTTGACAAAATGAGGAAAGGACAAAATTTAAGAGAATTTTATGGAAGGACACATCTTCATCTGAACATAAAAACCTGGGTCAGCCATTGGGGCTGTATGGAATTTAGCTTGTTATTCTTCTTGACTGATCCTGCTACATCAACTGTTTGCTGGATTCCATTTTAAACAATTGGTAAGTAATATGGCTGGCTTAAGGAGAAAATATTGAAAAATATACAATTCCAAAAACACTGAAACAGAGCAAACATTTCAATGTATTTGTTGATAAGGAAAACGTATAGATAATAATGGCCAAATTCACCAACGTGTTTGAGTTTCAACTTCAACATCTTCATGGCGGTTCAGTAAATACATTTATTTTACTGTTACAATGGCAAGATTGCTCTGAAGAGATGATTTTGAAAATAGAACTAAATTTTAGTGACATTGGCAAATAATATGGAATAGGAAGCCCTTTAGATAAGAGCCATTTGGGAGAAATTGTTTCAAACATTTCTAATAGGCAGAACTTGTCTCACAAAAATAATGCATTGTAAAGAGTTGGAATGATCATCTAATTGGGTACTACAAGAAAACAGTTAACTTTCTGGAGGAAAAAAACAAAAACCAAAAAAATAAAAAACTAACCCTGTCATTTAATACAGGTGTTGGATGAGAAAAACCACATTACTGAATGTTTTAAAAGAAAAGCAGCAACCAGAACATGGAGAGAGTGCTCTCCAGAGGGGCTGGTTATGATCCAAATTAATAAAAATGAAGTCACGAAACCCCCAAATCATTTCCTGTCTCCTTATATCTCTATGTTCTCTCTCTCTCATTCTCTTACACACCATCCCTTACCTTGGCTCCCTTTTGGCTTTACCGGTGGTATGCTAACAAAGATGCATCTCAATCCAAAGTCATTGTGAGTATAAAAGAATATAAGAATATGAGTATATTTTTATACCTACAGTGGGTAAAATAGAGTGCAAATTCGGCCATACACAAGTACATGACATTGTCACTAACAAAATCATTAGAATTAATATGTAAAACACAAATACTTGAAATACAAAGAAACACAAATGACGTTTTTTGTTTTTTTTATTTTTATTTTTATTTCTAGGAGAGAGAGAGAGAGAGAGAGACAGCGTGAGCAGGGGAGGGTCAGAGAGAGAGGGAGATACAGACTCTGAAACAGGCTCCATGCTCTGAGCTGGCAGTCAGCACAGAGCCCGATGCGGGGCTCGAACCCACAAACCGCGAGATCATGACCTAAGCGAAAGTCGGACGCTTAACCTACTAAGCCACCCAGGCGCCCCCAAAAATGACGTTTTAAAAGTTAATTCTTCTATCAATAAAAATTTTAACATTTGGCAAAATTTGAGTGCTGTCGGACAGTAGCTGGCATTATTAGAATAATTCACTGCGTTACAAATCTCCATTGTTCCCACAGGTTGAATTTTTACTGTCAGTACTAACGCTGCTCAGTATTTTCTAACATAACATCCCTGAGGAATTTTACATGCAACTTAATCCATGAAAAAAAAAAAGTGTTCTCATGCAAATACAATAAGAAACTGACAACAATATACATCAGAAAGTAAAATGCACCCATAAGGAGGAATTAAACACTGAATAGCTCATCCATTTGCATCTTAGCTTTTTTTCAATTTTAGTTAGTTTTTTGTTAGTGCTTTGATGCAGACCAGAGATGATACTGTTATTGATTCCGCTGGAGTACTTACAATCAGAGTTGCACATTCTATCTAGATTTTTCTGTTGACTTTCAATCATTTGAATTGATGGCTTTTGAAGTAAGAGACTTTACAAGTTTGTTTTACTGTCATGGAAAATGTAGAACTACAATAAATGCTAAGTTATTTCATTAACCTAAAAATCTACCAAAGAACCAATAGTTGGTCTCCTGTTTTTTGCATAATAACAATGAAGACCAACTGTCATTGATGTTTTAAGTATTATCAACTGTCAGGGCGCCTGGGCGGCTCAGTTGGTTAGGCTCCAACTTCGGCACAGGCCATGATCTCATGGTTTGTGAGTTTGAGCCCCGTGTGGGCCTCTGTGCTGACAGCTCAGAGCCTGGAGCCTGCTTTGGATTCTGTGTCTCCCTTTCTGCCCCTCTACCACTCACTCTCTATCTCTGTCTCTCTCTCAAAAATAAACATTTAAAAAAGTGTTTAAATATTATCAACTGTAGACACAGTGTAGACCAACAATTTGGAGTATAAAAACATCAACTTTCATTTATTCATCAAGACATAATTGTTTTCTGTATCATGTTCCATGGTTGCATAATGCAAGATATTTCCTTGGTGAACAAATACCAAATTCCTGTGTTTGATTAACAGGTGCAATGATCTGATGTAACATTCTTCTCAATAAAATCTGTATTTTCTTTATTAATATGTGGGTCTTCAAGATGTTTAGTCCTCTATGAGATAAAACTACAAGACTTAATTATTACTGCATACTTGCATAACAATTTATTTCTCCACAGTTAATTAGAGAAGCAGCATGGAGATCTCACATAACAGGGAATTTACCTTCTTTCTGGTCATGGAGACCTCATGCCAAGTTAACATATGTGCCAGTGACAGAAAATATTATCTGTTAGATTATAAATTAAAATAACAACATTAATTCCACTCAGTTATATATATTTTTTATTTATTTAATATGTCGTACTGATTTTAAGATGCAAAATTTGTTCCATGACCAAAACGAACACTGCTGTTATAAAAACAGCTATTATAATGGGGTGCCTGGCTGGCTCCGTCAGTTAAGTGTGTGACTTCAGCTTGGGTCATGCTCTCATGGTTTGTGAGTTCAAGCCCCACATCGGGCTCTGTGCTGACAGCTCAGAGCTTGGAGCCTGCTTCGGATTTGGTGTCTCCCTCTCTCTTGGCCCCTTCCCCACTTGTGCTCTGTCTCTCAAAAATAAATTAACATTAAAAAATAGATTAAAAAATAAAAACAGCTCTTATAAAAAGAGCTGATTAACACCATTTTCAGTCATACCAAAGATGTTACCACTTATCCTAAGAAACCACCTCTGTACCTGCAAGTCTCAATGGAAAGTGCCCTAGGGAATCTATTCTTTTTTTTTTTTAATACTTTCATTCCTTTTTAAAAAATAATTTCTTTATTTTATTTATTTTGAGAGAGAGAGCACATGGAAGGTACAGGGAGAGATGGAGAGAGCAGGGGAGGGACAGAGAGAGAGAGAGAGAGAACCCCACTCAGCCTCTATGCTGTCAGTACAGAGCCTTATGGGGGGCTTGAACTCACAGACTGTGAGATCATGACCTGAGCCAAAATCAGAGTTGGATGCTTAACCGACTGAGCCACTCAGGCGCCCTGGGAATCTATTCTACCTGCAGCACTGTTCTGAAAGGCTGAAGAATGCGCCTGCTCTCAAGATCTAGCCCCAGCAGACATCTCATGCTTCTTTGGAGGAACTCTACTCAATTTCTATTTTATCTTTCATTCTCAGTTTCCTAAAAAACCACACGTCAGTGGTCAGTGCCTCCCAAGTTCCTATAAGTGAAGATAGTCCTTGACAGGAATATTCACAAATTCTCCATCTGCCACTTCCACTGGGCAGTAAACTGCATTGTACTTGAAAACTCCATGCATGAAAAGTTGCTTTGCACAAATTAAAAGGCTACTCTACACCTTAGATTATACAGAAATATGCTTTCTATTATCTTGCGGTTTAATTCGCTTTTAAATGCGCTTTGCCTAAAAGTTTTAAATGATTCATCTACAAGGTGAGAGCTTTTGTGCTAAGCTTATTTTAGCGCAAGAAAAGTGCTTGGAGATATATGATCTGTGAAAGATCTTTGTCAGAGCTATAATTATTGCCCAGAATAGCATGGTGTTTCTGTTAATTTTTCTCAAATTTTAAACAAATTGCAGCTAACCCCGAAAAGAAGCCATAATTCAGGCAGCTAATAATGATGAAATCTATGTAGGTGATAACTCAGACAACCAGGAGACCTACAGGGAAACTCTTCTTGTGCCTTTAAAACAGCACTGCCTCTATGGGAGAAACACAGCATATCTATCTTTGCAACTTTCTTTTTCTATAGTAAAAATGCATGTGACATTGCCAGCTGAAGAGAAAGTAGGGGACTGCGTAATATACATGGTGTGAATTTCATTAGAGCTTCAATAGCATAAGGGGCCTGGGGGCAAGGGAAGAGCATTGCTATGCTAGGAATGCACAATTAAGATCTTTCTGCACAGAGAATTAGCATTTTCATTATGGAAGAAAAGGGCTGATCAGGCACAACTGACAGCAATTTCCACTTTTACTCGTTCACAAAAATTAACGTGGCAGATATTGTTAGGTACAGGCAATAAAAATAGCTGATTTTAAGAGCCTGGTAGAGAGAAGAAGTAAACACGTGACATAAATAATTCACTTCATTCATTCATTCAGAGACCATTCAGTGAAATTTATTTAGATGAGTAAAACATATAACATGCTCCTAGTTTAAGTAATTCCTCAAATCACCTTCCAGACTGCACTTAATAGAAAGAGCTTCAGAAAACATAAATGTATTTATTTTCTTGTTGCTTATTATAAGTTTCCAGTAGAAATTCGGATAACCTCTAGTTTTTTTTTTTTTTCACAATAATGAGTGCAAGACTATTTTTTTAAGTTTACTTATTTATTTTGAGACAGATAGCACGTCAGCAGGGGAGGGGCAGAGACGGGGGAGGAGAGAATCCCAAGCAGGCTCTGAGCCATCAGCATAGACCCAGACATGGGGCTCGAACTCACAAACCGTGAGATCATGACCTGAGCTGAAATCAAGAGTTGGAGGCTTCACTGACTGAGTCACCAGGCACCCCAAGCCAAGACTATTTTTTAGCCCAAACAAGGTTATAAAATGCATACATTTGTAAAACTTTACATAAGGCTGCTAGGCGTGATTGAGTAAAACTCAAAAGGGTCTTCTCGATGTTCTTACAAAAATTACTTTCCCACAAAACTTCAGATCCCTTATCATGTTTTAGTAGATGCAGATTTTCTGCAAATTCCCAGCGATGTGACCATTCACTTCAGGACAAGGACCAGTGTGACCGTCAGTAGAGAAAAGTTAATATATTAGTTCAATGCTATCATACAATAAAACTAGGAATTATTTTACCATGAATATTTGTATTCTAGGAAAAACCCTAGCATATTTCAAAGGTATTGACAGTGATCATTCAGTAAATAAAATCTAAGGTGTCAACACTATCCCTTATGTGGGTAAACTATGATTTCATGTTACATCCCAGACCCAGAATTATTTTCCTGCAATTGTAAAGGTTAATTGAATCTTTCCTGTGAAAAATTTATTTGTGAAGCTGACTTTTCATCCATATTAATGTTCGTCTTTCCATAGCAGGGGTAGCCGCTGAGAGCCAGCTCCTCTTACAGCCAGGTGGGCCATGTGACCTGTCCCTGTCAAGGGAAGGTGAATGTCGGGGAGGCAGGAAGTATCAGCTCCATCCTCCCAACTAAAATCCACACACCCACCAGGAAGGCTCTCACCCCGTTGCACTGTTAGGTGACTTTGTTTTCTTCTCTGTTGCCTGCGGTCCATTTATGTGTTGCTGAGGTTCAGAATTCCCTTCCTTGCCTGGGTCCAGGTTAGAGTTTGCCATCAAAACACATGATTTGGGAGACAGTATTAGAGGAGAAGCCATTATCCCCAGAGCTGGCTGCAGTCAGACTCCAGGCAGATGCAGGGTTCACTGTGACTAGCTGGGGAGCTTCCAGAAAGCCTCCTCCTCTCTGCGACTGACTGGGAGTAAGAGGAGCTTCTCAGAGATTCCTGAGAACTTCTGCCCTTCCAGATGAGTCTGACAAACACCTGCTTCTGGGCATTACACTGACTGAGATGCTGATAGCAGCTTTCCTGATCAGAAGTCCTAGAAGATGGGGCGCCTGGATGGCTTAGTCTGTCAAGCGTCCGACTTTCGCTTAGGTCATGATCTCGCGGTTCGTGGATTCGAGCCCCGCGTCAGGCTCTGTGCTGACTGCCAGCTCGGAGCCTGGAGCCTGTTTCAGAGTCTGTGACTCCCTCTCTCTCTGACCCTCCCCTGCTCACGTTGTCTCTCTCTCTCTCTCTCTCTCCTAGAAATAAAAAAAAACATTAAAAAAAAAGAAAAAAGAAGTCCTAGAAGATGCTAGTTCTTATATTAAACCTCTTCTACCCAAAATGCTTAGCATAGCCTCCATTATCCAGATTGGTCCCTAAAACGCATGACAAATTTCTCTGGTAAGCTGTTCACATCTTCGGTGTATCGGTTATCCTCTGTAGCATTAATCTAATGAAAAGACAATGCAGTGGTTTTAGAAAATTTCAAAGAAATTTTTGAAGTCAAAAATGTTCACCCTCATAATATTCAGCACATCTGCTTTCTTTTAACTGTGTCCTTCTTCAATACTGAACATTAACTGATACATATTTGAATTTGAATATTTCTCTAAGTTATGTACTTAAACAACTTCTCCTAATTTAAAGGATTCAAAGTAAGCCTGAATCTTTAACTCACGCATGCATATTTTAAATTCTTTGCACACACAAACCCACTTACCGTTCTTCTGTCACCATCTCTTAGTTTTGAACGTTTATAAGATAAAGTACTATGCTACGTCCTAATACTTAAGTGAAATTTCTCTCTTGAACAGTCTTAATTATTTTAAGAGAATTATCTTACAAATTCGCATAACACTCCTTTCAAGTAGAAGAGAATTAATTTGTAAAGAGGAGAGGAATTCTCAGTGAGATTTTCTCAAACCACATTTTTCATGGACATGGCAAAAATAAGAGGTAGGATCAGAATTTAGTGAATTTATAAAAAATAATGGTGGCCCCAAAGCAAAGGGGCCGACACTACCTGCATATTGAAAAGATAACCAACAGATAATGAATCATCTGCAAATAAGCACCTATGAGAGAAAAATTATAGACAAAATAACAAAAAAAAACATAAAACTTGAATAAGTAATAAGACTCTGGATTCAGAGTTAATATGCCAAAGTTAGTGACTTTCTCAAGTAGAAATAGTTCACAAATATAATGAAATAATATAATCTATTTTCCACAGCCAACAAAAGCAGATAAATAGGAATAAACTTTATAAGATGTATATACAATATATAAAATAAGATGTGTGTTCATATAAAATATGTCTCTGTGATAAAGAAAAATGCAATTTTGTCTTTTCTTTTTACATTTATTTATTTTTGAGAGACAGAGCACAAGTTGGGGAGGGGCAGAGAGAGAAGGAGACACAGAAGTCCGAAGCAGGCTCCAGGCTCCAGGTTCCAGGCTCCCAGCTGTCAGTACAGAGCCCGACACGGGGCTCAAACCCACGAACCGTGAGATCATGACCTAAGCTGGAGTCGGACACTTAACCGACTGAACCACCCAGGCGCCTCACCTCTTTCCCATATGTGCTACCCCATGAACTTTCACCACCTCCCTGTGAAATACAAATGGCATCCATACCAGCCAGCTGTTTCAGCCCGGGTATTGCTTCTCTGCCTCTAAACGATGATGGAAGTGTTCCGATTCTTAGGCTGTTGTGACTTTTGAATAAGATTTATTTATAGTCTTTTGTGCAATGGCAGAAAAATTATCAAAGAACTTTTGGGCAATAGTAATTATTTGGCTTTTAGAAGTTGCTTATATCTGGATAGACTATATTTTTGAGAGATTTCAAATATAGTTACTTTTTGGCTTAATTTAGCAACTAATGGCATTATTGGCATACTTATACAGCTAATAGTATAAAACATTTTTAAAAATTGTAATTGTTTGTATATATATTTTAGCTTATTCCTAAAGGCTGGCTCCTGCTACATTAGTAAGAATAACTCATGACATTAAGATATAATTATTATTTTTTAATGTTTTATTTATTTCTAGGAGAGAGAGAGAGACAGCATGAGCGGGGGAGGGTCAGAGAGAGAGGGAGCCACAGACTGAAACAGGCTCCAGGTTCTGAGCTGGCAGTCAGCACAGAGCCCGACGCGGGGCTCGAACCCACGAACCGCGAGATCATGACCTAAGCGAAAGTCAGACGCTTAACTGACTAAGCCACCCAGGCGCCCCTATAATTATTTTTTTTAAACAATTTCAAGCTTATTCATTTATAATTTCTGAGAGAGAGAGTACATGCATGTACACACAAGCAGAGGAGGGGCAGAGAGAGAGAGAGGAGGGCAGGACAGAGAATTCAAAACAGCCTGAGCTGTCAGCACAGAGCCAAATGTGGGTCTCGACCCACAAACCACGAGATCATGACCTGAGTTGAAGTCGAATGCTTACCCAACTAAGCCACCTATGTGCCCCAAGATGTAATTCTAACTTAAAGAAAAAAACACTACGAGAAGTGACATAATACATAGACTGCCTATAATCAAATACCATGATTTGGTAGATTTAACATACGTACAAGAGTATAATTATGATTAGATGCCAGTTACAAAAGTGGGCATCACAAAGTTTATTTTCTTGATCTTTCCTGAAATTTCACTTGCTTTTGATGCCTCAGCATGAGTTATCCACTAGGCCAAATTTCATCTTGTCTGCTTGGTAACATTCACCTAGGAAATCTAGATGAACCAATGATACCTACTACAGGTAGATTTTTAATAAGCAAGGGAGGTTAAGACATGCGTTCTTGCCCAAGAGGAGGAGAGCCTATCAACAGAGAAGGACTTGAGGGACTCAGGTGCTTACCCAGCACCTACTCAGCCAGATAAAAACCACATCATATAATTTGCTTTGGCCTAGAAACATCACTGAATGAAACCAGTGTAGTGTAGAAGGAAATGAGAAGCCAGTGGGAGCTTAGATTTCAAAGAAAGGCTGCAAGATAGAGGGGAGGCATAAAACTGAAGCATGAAGATGTTAAGGATGCCCAGAAAAGGGAGGGGCAAAACCCATTATTGGGAAGGAGGGGTGGAGAGCTCTCGATGATTGCCGACAACATAGAAGTCAGTTCTTCCCACACACTGACTCATTTCATCTTCTCAGCCACCTCAAGACACTGGAATTATCGTCTTCAGACACAGCTTGGTTAACTACTTTGTCCAGGGCCACGCCAGGAATGACTGGACCAGTCCCTGCATCTGTAAGAAAAAGTAGACCATGATCATCATGTCAACAATTTTCACACTTGGGCAAAGGGTGGGGGAGTGGTGGCGATGAAGACAGTGGGGGCACAGCTGGGAGAGACTGGTGTGATGTAACACAAGCCCCACATCGACCCTGATGAGGCCAGGAGGCAGAGAGTTGGAAGAGGAATGACCAAAACTGGATGATAAACAATTTGATGAGCTGCCTGCTTCAACGCCATTTTGATTGTGCGTGTCCTTCCTACACAGTGTGGGAGCTCAGTAGCGTGTATAGCCGAGTGGGTTGTGAAAATGTTGACAAGGTGAAGCAAAAGAAAGGGGTGCCCAGGACGCATGACAGGAACAGGCAATTGAGTATTAGTGAGACAGTAAAATTGAGATAATCTGCCTGGTTGACTACCTTCCTCTGAGCTTATTCAAGAGAATTAAGAGTATCGAGATGATCCCAGTATCTCATTAACTCTGTTTTTCACTAGAAAATTTCTCTCAGCAGTGAAACAGAATCGCCAGTGAGAAGTGTTTATAACCATTATTCTGCTTGCCTGGTTTATTTATTTACCCCAGCTGACCACCGTGGGGGTAGAGCTTCAATTAATGAGGCGTTCTAAGTACAATCTTTCCAGCAAAGTCAGAAGTGTAAGAGCGATATTGTGCATTTAGCCTCATTCTAAGTTTGATTAGGAATTAATGCTCCCAGTTTCTCCTAAGCAATTGTTCCCCATATCAAGATTAACATGCAAAGGATAAATCACATTATTTGATTTCACTCAGTGGGTTCATGTGTCTCCGGTGCTATTGACTGGAATTTGGTCTCACAACGTGAAAGAGGGGCGCATAGTGCTTCACTTTCCTTCCTGCTTTGTAGTGCGCTCCATATTTATTTGCTTTCCAAGACCATACCCAATAAGAAAGTGACCTTTCTGAGTGTATAGAGATGAAATGTAGACTTGCTGAACGTCAGAGCTTGGAAGGAATGGTCAGCACAGTTAACTTCATCAGGAAGGGTCAGCATTGCTCTGGGCCATTTGTGCTTCCTCTGGATGACTGGGCTCATTTCCCGACGGATTCCACCACATTGTCAGAGTGGTCAGGAAGACCCTTGTCTCAGGGGCAGGTCAGGATGGAAAACTGTGCTGCGAGGAGCTCAGCTCTGGGCACACCCAGCCCTGGGAAATATATCACCTAGATTTCCAGTTCTGAGGGGACGGCAATGAAGGATGATACTGTGTTGTAGAGTGACGGACTGGTATGACAAGTGTCCTCTGTGGGTCCGCCACTCTCCACATCTTCTTCAGGTCACCATGAGGGGAAAATGACACGATTTAGGAACTGAAGACCCCTCTGACCATCTGCATCCTGCACCTTCTCATTCCCATTCACAGAGCGTTCACCTGCTAGGGGAGGTGCTGCGTGATGAAGATAAACCATGAGTCCCCCAGTTAGGGCTTCCTTCCTAGGATCACATTGCGGGCATAACCGGAAGGTTCAAGCAGATCCTCATGGATTCAGTCAGCACTCATAGGTCCTTAGCCAGTTCTGAAAATTCCCAATCCCTTGGGTCCTTTAATTTCAAGAGCTCCAAAATATCAATTTTTTTCCTAACGTATAGATATTTAAGCCTTTCATTTTATTGGACTTGGAGACAGGAAAGTAATCAAATAAAATGCCAAATAAAGTAAATTCCTAAAGATTATCCAAAGCAAAATCGAAACTCTATACTCTGGCAACTTTGTTTGAAAACAGAAGGAGGGCACTTGTGGGGATGAGCACTGGGTGTTATATGGAAACCAACTTGACAATAAACTATTTTAAAAAACAAATAAAAGAAAAGAAAACAGTTTTAATGAACTATTCACCTTTTTTAAATGTTTATTTATTTTTGAGAGAGAGACAGAGAGAGCACAAGCAGGGGAGGAGCAGAGAGAGAGGGAGACAGAGAGTCTGAAGCAGGCTCCAGGCTGTGAGCTGTGAGCACAGAGCCCGACTCTGGGCTCAGACTCACAAACGGCGAGATCATGACCTGACCCAAAGTCAGTGATCAACCTACTGAGCCACCCAGGTGCCCCGATTCACCGTTTTTCATAGAACAGTAGCGAAATTAGAACGTTGATAGCTTATCAGAGCCTTTACCTTGTTGTCTCAGCCCCTTTTATCTTTTTTAAAAAAATGTTTTTTTAGTTTTGATAGAGAGCTCATGAGCAGGGGTAGGGGCTGGGGGGAGAACAGAGAGACAGGGGGACAGAAGATGTGAAGTGGGCTCTGCTGACAGCAAGGAGCCCAATATGAGGCTGCAACTCACAAACCAGGAGACCATGACCTGAGCTGAAGTCAGACACTCAACTGACTGAGCCACTGACGCGCCCCACCGGCCCCTTTTATCTTGTGTGTGATGTTCATAAGTTTCGTATCTTTTCAGAGTTGCTTTTGATGAGTTATAGAAGAATATTTGATAAGGAAAGTTTAAATGTAGAATATGGCACCAGAAAGCCTAACATTCATGAGCAAGGCTGTGATGAACTTTTCCATGAGTTACCAGCCAGTGTTCCATTTGTGAACTGTAATTCAAAAGTTTAAAATTAATCATTGAATTACTTTTTGATCATTTGTTATAATAGCTGTAATAGAGTAAGCTATGAGAAATGGTGGTGTATGGCAACATTTTTAATATCTCTGGGGGACTTATCTAAAGGTATCCATATTTAGATATAATTAATTACCTGAATAACTTAAGAAAATTTCATTTTCTTCATATTAGCATAAAAAATGAACAAGAGACATGGAAATTGGGTCTACATTTCTACTTTTAAATGAAGATTAATTTTGATCACCTTTTTTTCAATCCCAGAGCTTGAGTTTACATTCACTGCATGTCCATGGCTTTTTTAAAAGTTTTTTTCTTTTTGCAGCAACAATCCTGGGGAAGGTGGAGAAGGATCCTTTTGGAAGTGATATACAGCTGATAGAATTTACTTTAAATTACTTCAATAATGACTAAAACTAGTTAAACTGTTATGTATTTTCAAATATTAGTCTTTATTACTTTATCACTTCTATTGATAATTTTAGCCACACATAGTTTTACCGTTTAAAATAGATACAAGTGAAAGACATTAATTTGAATCAGCTTGAATCTCTCCTCAGTCCCAGAGGTTACTTTTGGTAATAGATGCTGATGCTCATTCGAAAAGATCCAGGTATATTTGTATTTAAAATAGTTCAGTCTAGTCTATTGGCATACGTCATCTTTTTGTCAGAGAATTATGAGAAATATCAAGGACACCATACTGTTAAATTATTAAGATAATTCCAAGCTGTTCATGCATCAGTTCAAATGACTTGAAGGGGAAGAATAAATTGTTTAAGTGTCTCTGCTTGTTTATTAGTTCATGACTGTACTGATCAAACTGAAAACAAATAAAAGGAATGGAAATCTAGGCAAAGGATCACCTTTATTTTTTTCATAGAGCAGAACTTAGACATAGCCACCACCAGTGAGAGGCAAGAGAGGATTTAAGCTGCAGAAAAGTCCTAAAAGCAAGAAAATTTCATATACTTAAAAAATAATAGATACAGAAAAACAGGTGAGCACTGACAGTATCCATAATGTACTGATACATATGCTAACCTTATATGTAAGGTGATATTTCTACACATAGTGAAAGACAAATATAAAAGAAATAAAGAAGTTGATAAATTCTTCTAATTACAGATGTCTGATGTTGTCTAAGGCCAGCTTATGATCAGCAGTATGACAATTATTACATTTGTCTAAATGTCAGCATCCTATCACACTTTGGCATAATAGTTGAACGACTATATGAAATGTCAACTCTTACACACAGTTCAAAGGAAATTATCAAATTCTGCACTCATGAGGCCATCAGACTTGGGGAAAAGCTCATAATCCTTGCCGAAATTAATGAACAATGGTTCTTGTTTTCAGTATAGTCTTGGTATATCAGCTTTCCAGTATCAGTTCCCACGGTGTCTTTGTCAAAGCGGCCCTGTTGATGAGAGGTCATCCTAGATCCTTCTACTCCTTTGTACTGGCTATGCACCCAAGAGCACAGAGAGACATTACCCTTGTTTATTAGCCCCTGACTCATTATCTGGTTCAGTCTAGGTTCAGAGAATATTTGGTAAACAAGTGAGGCTTCTTATCTGGAAGAACTATATTTTCTCCAATTACTATTAAAGCCTAGCAGTTTCTCTAGGGCAGTAATTATAACACTATTTTCTTTCTTTTTTTTTTTTTTAAAGAAGCCTACAGATGTCATCCTGACAGAGATCATATCTGCTCTTGTTTTTATCACATTCTGGCTACAGAATACACTAAGTTATTATCCACATATCATCAAATTTTATGTTATTGCCTTAGAGCAGGAGTAGGCAATCTATGGCTTATGGGCCAAATCTAGCCACACCCCTCCTTTTCTACATTATGTAAAAGGGCTATCATGCTGCTATGACACTGTATGTGACTCCCAAAGCCTAGAATATTTACTATATAGCTCTTTTCAGAAAAGGTTGGGAAAACCCAGCCATAGACTGACCTTGAATTATAACATTGCTATCAAATACTACCACCACCCCTTCCCTTTCTAAGGTGGGGGCCTGGGGTAGTGCTTATTCTTTGTGTCTTTCATAATGATTTGCACATGTTGGAAGGTCCATAGATACTTCTGATTTACTACGACACACACATGTACATATAAGTCAGTTGATCACTGAGTCATGTGCTACAGGGTTACTGGCTGTATGGTACGGGCTTTATGGTATATGGTAGGGAAACTATGAGAGACAATCAGAAGTGAACTGATATGGCTAGAGCTAGTAAGAGAGAGTAGTAAGAGACAGTAAGGAAGATAAAAATACAGAAAAACAGAATATGTCAATATCTTAAAGCCTTTGATTTCTTCCAGGCTAAGTTCTAAATTTTTACTTAGACTTTTGGGAATAAACATTTAATTTTTCTGATGCATTTAACAATAGCATATCGAAATAGTCAATATTGAAAAAAATTTGAGATTTTAACTAATACTCTAAACATAGCGTTTTTTGCCCTTTTAACAATCAGATTTATTACTCAAATTTTTAGATTCACGATATGTTTGAAATTTGTGCTGTCATCTTATTTCCTTTAATAATCTTAATATAGTTTCCATTGGATAAGATTAAAAGTGATTCCGTGCTACAAAGTTAACAAAGTTGTGTGTTGAGATGTGGAGGAATTTAATGCACTCTAAAACTGTAAAGATAGTAGAGAAGGAAATAAGAACCCAAGGAATGGCATTTTACTTTAAAATTTAAAAGTTTAAAAATTTAAAAGTAGGGTAATTCTATTTTTAACTTTTGGAGGAAGTAGGTATTTCTCAAAAGGACACAAAAATACTAATCCAAAGGGGTACATGCACCCCAATGTTTATAGCAGTGGTATGAACATTGGCCAAATTATGGAAAGAGCTGAAATATCCATCATTTGATGAATGGTTATATATAACTATACTAATCCAAAGGGGTACATGCACCCCAATATTTATAACAGCAGTATCAACATTGGCCTAATTATGGAAAGAGCTGAAATATCCATCATTTGATGAATGGTTATCCATTCAACTCTTTCCATAATTTGGCCATTGTTGATAATGCAGTTATAAACATTGGGGTGCATGTACCCCTTTGGATTAGTATATAATTATATACTATATACTAATATATACTATATATTATATATACTATATATAATTATAAAAATATATGTAATATATAATATATAACTGAATAATTATGCTATATAATTATAATTATATATTTTATATATATAGCATATACATATATACATGGAATATCACTAGCCATTAGAAACAATAAAAACTTGCCATTTACAAGTGCATGGATGGAACTAGAGTATATTATGCAAAGCGAAATAAGTCCGTCAGAAAAGACAAGTACCATATGATTTCACTCATATGTGGAATTTAAGAAACAAAAGAGGGGAACATGGGGAAAAAAGAGAGGGAGGGAAACTATAAAACCATGTAAACAGACAACTATAGAGAACAAACTGATGGTTCCCAGTGGGGAGGCGAGGGAGGGGAGGGTGAAATGAGTGATGGGGATAAAGGAGGCACTTGTCAGGATGAGCACCAGATGATCTATGGAAGTGGTGAATCACTACATTGTACACCCACAACTAATATTATATTGTATGTTAACTAACTGGAATTGAAACAAAAACTTAAAAGAATAGAAACACAGAGTGGATTTCTAAGAATTCAACTTTTCACTGATTAGAAGTGATTCATTTAGTAAAATAATGAATAAAATTAGAAGATAAAGGAATTTATATAGACATATTTGTTAAATATAAACAAGTTAGAGGTAGTTCTGATACAATTCTAAAACATTTAATGCTAAATAAATGGATATATTAATTATAATGTTAATTGAAAAATAGCATAAAACAAGAAACTGTATTTAAAAAATAAAAGTCAAAAGTAATATCCCAGAAAAAAAATTAGATAAAGGATACAATTAAAATTTTTTTTGTTTATTTATCTATTTTGAGAGAGAGAGACAGAGCACATGCAGGGGAGGGGCAGAGAGACAGAGAAACAGAATCCCAAGCAGACTCCTTGCTATCAGTGCAGAGCCCGATGTGGGGCTCAAACTCACAAACTGTGAGATCATGATCTAAGCCAAGATCAAGAGTCAGAAGCTTAACTGACTGAGCTACCCAGTCACTCCAAGGATACAATTTTTAAAGACGTATATGCAATTTGTTGAGGGACTAGTGATGCTCTTTTTTTTTTTTTTTTTTTTTTCCNAATTTACAAAGATCTCTCCCTACCTCTCCTGTGCATCCCCACTTCTACCTTGAAGAGTTTATTGTCTGGGGCTGGAAGTAGAGTTCTTCTCGAGCCGCATCTCATAGAAAGCTTTACATGGTTTAGTCGTTCATCACAGTCTTTGTGTTGAGTTTTCTGCCTCTCATTGGTTCTGACCGATTCATCATTTTACTCAATGACCACTGCAATTTGTTTCCCTCTAATTACCATACCCATGGCTGTAATACTTCGGGGAAAGTAATTTATTATATGTGTCTTCGAAAGTACACCAGAAAGTCCGAGAAAGATATTCAAGTTTGAAGAAAGAGGTGCCAATTTTGAAGGTCTTATGAAGACTCTGTCTTAGCTCTCCTGTGGAAGCAAGAGTAATGTCTGTACCCACCCAAATAAATCAGTGGCTCTGGTCCTGCCATATATATGGTAATTTCCCCTTCCATCTATGAAAACTTAAGATTTACTTTAAAATGAATACATGCTTTCAGAAGATACCACATGTTCCCACTGCCTTTGGACATTTGTTTCAGTAATTCTTTTTTATTTCTCCTTGCTGAGTTCTTTTCTCTACCTGAATAAAAACCATATGTCATTTTGTTTGTGTTTTAACAAAGCAAAATTTCGAATTAGCAGGTGCACATGAAGGCAGTTTTAGAATTTTTCTCTTCATTCCACATCTCCAATCTCCTTGAATTGCTTATGCAGACAGATGTCTCTACTCATACCTTCTTATACATTTAATTTTATTTTTACAGTTAATAAGAATCCAAGCTTATTCTGATGTACTTCTTAACTACTGGCAGACTAATTTGACAAAATCTTGTGAATGTTATTCATGAGGGCAACAGCAGTTTTTCTTCCGAAATCTGAAAATGATGGAATATTCCATTTTGCTAAAATGTAGAAGTAGCTTGTAAGATATGCTAGATCTGTGCTAGATTTCCATAGGGAAGAATGGATGAACCAAGTAAACCGTGTCTCTGCATAAGGCACTGATCATATCACCTCTGGATTGAAAGTTTTGTCATTCTTAAACTGGTCACCCTCCAGTAAAATCCATCTGGCTCCAGGTATATGCTGCCTGAGACACTCAGATAAAAGCTATGGTGAGCCTGGGCTATTTTGCCTGTGTGTCTCTGGAGTAGAGCACGGAGTGCTGGTACAGACACCCTCCTTCTGCTGAGTCGCTTTGACCAACAAGGACATCATCAACAAAGATAGATGTGCCAGAACAAAAGAGAAAATCCAGGAGCATCGCATGCCCCATGTGAGGAGTCAGGCTTCTGATTCTGTTGAGACCTCCTTGTGGAGAGAATGAACAGGAAATCCAGAAGTCACATCTCCACTCTGGGGCAGTACCTAGTACTGTTCTGAGCCCTTTCCTGCCTCAGGGCCCGTGAAGCTTTTGGACCCTTTTGTTTGAGATTTTTCAAAAGTGAAATGACCCCCACGTCTCACTGACCCACCTGAACAGGGTCTGATGTTCCTTCCCATCAGGGAAATGAAATATGGGGAGTCAGTACTTTCTCTAGTTTTAGGCATTTGCTTTACCATGACAGTAAGTGATAAAAGACTTGCCTCATTCATGTTGGGCTTCCTGCTTGAATCCGTTGCTCCCACACCTGACAGCTTGGTTCTCTCTCTCTTTCAGCTCAGGTGAACTACGAATACCATGCCTGCATCCCACTCTCTTCCCCCTTGCTTCTCTTTCCTCTTTCTTCTTATTGCATGCTTTAAATTCATTACATAGATCATATGTTTATCATTTATCCATCAGTGGGCCCTTCTTTCCACATCTGAACCTGGAGGACTTTCAGCTAAGTGAAATAAGCCAGACACAGAAGGACAAATATTGCATGATTCCATTTATATGTGAACTATAAGAAAGTTTAATTCATAAAAGTAGAGATAAAATGATGCTTTCCGGAAGTTAGGGGTGGGGAAAACGGGGAGACGTTGGCCAAAGGATCCAATGGTTTGGTTATGAGGAATGAATAAATTATAGAGATTATATCCACTGCATGGTGACTATAGTTCGTACTGTATTGTACACCTGAAATTTGCTAAAAAAGTATATCTTCAGTGTTCTCACCACATGGTATTTATACCACATGCGTTTCTTACAGATTAATTTGACAAGTGCCTTTGTGGTCTATGGTCCCAGGGGGACCCTGGCTGTCATACATGGTTGGCGCTACCATTGCATCAAGGAAATTTCTCAGCATAACAGAGAAAGGAAGTAAACAAAAACAAAAGATAGGTCACTCTACTTAAAATAAGGATGGGGTCCCAGTTATTCTTGGATTATAAAAAATGTGAGAAAGAATTGTCAAGTCAAAAGTGGTAGATGAGAGAAAAGACAAAAGTTTAAGGGGCAACTGATGGCTACAAGGCCCTACCTGATTACAACTTCCCGGCTTCTACAATAAAACAGGAGGAAACTGATTTTATCTCAAAATAGGCAAGGACTTCGTAGATGGGGCACTACAGCATTATCTATAAAATAATACTGATAGCTGCACGTCATCAAATTAGGAGAAAATATTTGCAAATAATTCATCTGGTAAAGAACTCATAGCCGAAATATATAAAGAACTGTTATAATTCAACAATTATAACTCAATACATTTGTCAAATTAAAAAATAAGTGAAATAATTTCACCAAGAAAGACATGAGAATAACTAATAAGCACATGAAAATATGTTCCCCATCATTAGTCACTTGGGAAAGGCAAGTTGAAGTGTCAATGAGATACCTCGTATACACACGAGGAAGGCTGTAATTAAAAAAAAAAAAAAAAAGATGTGCTAACAAGGACTTATAAAAAAAAAACTAGACCTATTGTTTATTGCTGTTAAGAATGGAAAATGGCACTTTGGAAGACAGTTTGACAGCTTTTTAAAATATTAAACATATTAAACATACATTTATCAAGTGACCCAACAATTCCATCCCAGGTATAAATCAAAAGAAATGAAAACCTATGTTTACACAAAGACTTGCAGGTGGAAGTTGACAGCAGCATTATTCATGACAGTCAAAATCATGTGCATCCATAAATGGACAAACAATATGAGGTATACCGATATATTGAAATATCACTCATTAATAAAACAGAATAAACAGCTGATATGTGCAACAACACAGAAAAGCCTCAAGAAGATTATGCTAAGGGAAAGAAGCCAGTCACAAAGACTGTCTACTATATAATTCTATTAATATGAAACTTCTAGAAACAGCACAATTACAGAGACAGCCACCAAATTCATGGTTCTGGGTGAGGGGGTTGGTTGGCAATAGAGATAAACTGAAAAACAGACACAGAAAATCTAAAACTTAGCTTTGCTAAAGATTGCATGACTCCCTGAAGTTTCTAAGACTCATTGAATGGTACATTTTCAGTGGGTAGAATTTTGGTACGTAAATTCCAACTCAAGAAAGTGGTTTATAACCATAGCTTGGGCAGTATAATTCAGGAGAATTAATTGCTTGATGGCAGGGATCGTGTCTTAATCACCCTTGGATCCTCAAAGCGCTGTCGTCATGGGGAAATGGAGGACATGGCGGGCATTGCACTTACCCTTAGGCTTGTGCTCAGACCACTTCACTTATCCAGTGTTTCAGGCACCTCGTGGTTTTGAGCTAGTTTTTTGTGCCAGGCACTGTCCTCAGTGCCAGAAATACGTCAGTGGATCAGAGACAAATTCACTTATTCCTCCCTTCCTTCATTTATTTGTTTGTAAATCCCAAATGCTGCAAATAATATTCCTCTTCCCATTATTCTCTATTTCTTTCTCGTGTACAGGTGGAGAATTATGAATGACAGAAATGGCACCCGTGTGAAACTTGTCCCCTGTTCTGCGTGGGCAGCATTTCTAAGTGCGGGCTGGCACTCAGCCCTCCTGTAAAGCATCTGTACTGTGCAGACAAATGAGAGTTGGGAATCAGACTTTTTACCCCCAGTTGTCCTTGGCTCACAGGAAATCCTAAGGCCACGCCCAGAAGGAGGTCGCCTGGGTTGGCATAGGACAAACCACCACCAACATGTCAACCCTGGCATAGTCACAGAGCACTATTCTACTCCACTGAGACCAGGGTCGCCCTTCCAGGAGGTGCAAGGATGGGCGGCTCCTGTGCCTTTCTGAAAACTAGGGAGCTTTGGGGGTGTGACTATCAATCCAGAGCTGAGTTAAATGGACTTTAGATTTTACTGACAATGCACCATCACATGACAGTGATAGT
Source organism: Crocuta crocuta (assembly GCF_008692635.1). NCBI lineage: Eukaryota > Metazoa > Chordata > Mammalia > Carnivora > Hyaenidae > Crocuta > Crocuta crocuta. The sequence goes on from NW_027551559.1 coordinate 5,151,685, forward strand.
TTATCATATACTTCCGCAGGAGAAAATCACGCTCCATCCGACCATGAAGTCCAGTTCAAACCAGGCACTGTTAGATGATCCCCACTGCACATGGGCTGGCAGGAAGGGGTACATTTACACACACATAGCCAGTTGAGAAGGTATTAGGTGTACTTCCTTGGGTCAGGAATTTGCTCACTGACTTTGTGCAGTGACTAGTTCTGAATATTTTTACACTTGTGTTTTGTTCTTTCATTAGTCTTATTGCAACCTTATCTGGAGGTACCTTCATTATCTCTGTCTCTAGTTGAAGGACCAATGCTCAGCGAAGTGAAACAATGGGCCTAATAACAAAATTGTGTTACAGCAGACATGAATCCAGTGCCTTAACATTCCCATGAATCAGTTCCCAGGAATTAGGAAATTTTGTCTGCCCTGTTTTTTTTTAAGTGTATTTCTTTATTTTGAGAGAGAGAGAGAGAGAGGAGGGGAGGAGCAGAGAGAGAGAGAGAGAGAAAATTCTAACCAGGTTCTGTGCTGTTAGCACAGAGCCCCACATGGGCTCAATCCCACAACCAAGAGATCATGCCCTGAGTGGAGATCAAGAGTTGGACAATTAACAGACTTGCCACCCGGGTGCCCCTTGTCTGTCCTGTTTTTAAACTTCATTTATAAATTTCAAATTCAGGAAAGTTTCATGGTCCATAACTAGCTCCAATTCCCCAGGTTGAATGGAGCATGGGTTTTGAATGTTAAGAGTTTTTCAAGATTTCTCTAAGTTATTAGTAGTTCTTACTTATTTTACCCTTTGTTCTAAGGATATTCCATCTCAGGGGGTATTTCACTCCGTGCAATGTATCTTTCCCATTTTCCCATGGCAGCTCTCCTTTGTTGCCCTGAGTGACTCAAGGATCCTGTAGTTCAGTGAATACTACTGACTTTAGAAAAGAGCCCATCTGTTCCTCAGAAAATTTCCATTTAAAGAAGATAGCATACTTTAATTCATACTCAGTGTACTCTAATGTGCTGGTTTTCATTTTAATTCTCTTCAAACATTTCTGGGTAGATATCTGCCATGCTGAAGCAAATTTGGGTGACTGCAAATGATTTTTTTTTTTAATCTGTGTGACAGATTGTTAAAGTCGGGGCATATGGAAAGCTGTAAACAAAACTCAAACCATGTAAGTAAAGGCTTTAAGAGCTTCCTTCAGCTAAATGCAAATTTCCTTCAAATGACCGTATGAGTCATTGTAGTCATATGTGTGGAAATCTTAGTGTAATAAATGTATAAACCTATATATTGTGGTTCTCAAAACTATAACCAGAAAATGTCTGACCAGACAAATGGCAAAATTATTGACTGTCACCAGTGGTATGCCTTATCTTTGGGATTACCTATAGTGAGTATAGAAAGCAGTATATTTTGCGGGAATTTTACTTTAAATTAAAACAATTAATTAAATTTCTTTCCAATTGTACCCACTTCTGAAAAGAGCAAATCTAGTGTGCTTAATGATTAAAAATCTTTTTCTTTGCTTCAATTTTGTCTCCCAGTGAGGACTGATGTGAATGCCACCAGCCCTAAATTCCATGGTTTGGGGAAATCCAAAGCTTCCTAAATTACCTTAAGTCTCAGGCACCCCCATTGTGATGGCCGACACTGACTGTGGTCTTGCATTTGGGCCATATCTCAGCATCACCAGGGTGACTCAGACTTGAAACTCAAAACTTTTCTGAACTGCGCAAAAAAGATGCTATTTGAACAGGGAGAGTTAACATAAAAGCAGACTTTAATGTAGATTTGATGAATCACTTATAGGAAATATTTACGCCATACATCCACAGTAACACCCGTTCAATGTTTGATATTTCAGCTCTGCAAGGTCCCATTTTGGCCACCTCTGGTTAGGCTATTGGGCAACCTCTGGGTCTCAGGAGAGTCCTCCCCAGCACGCTGACTCCTCCACTTGCCCTCAGGGCTTCCCCCACGAACTTAAATTTCTTCTCCATCTTCCATCTTTTAAATCATCAATTTGTGTCTATGAGCTCAACGTCTTCAACAGGAAAAAAAAAAAAGAGAGAGAGAGAGAGAACACCTTCCTTTTAAATATGCTCAACTTTAGTCAAGGGCAATTGAGATAATAGGTTTTTGTTCACTTTTTCTGATTACCTTCAGATGTCTAATCAACAAGATGACACAATAATTTATACATCCATACACAAGGCCATAGAAAGGAGAGAGATGTATGCACAATTATAGTCAAAGACTCCAACACCCATCCCACAGTAATTGATAGACCAGGGAGGCTGAAAATCCTCAAGGACCAAGAAGACTAAAAGCCAAACTCTCAACAAACTTGAACTGATTGACATTTCTGGAACATTACATACATTAGAATACAGTCTTAGTGAACACAGAATACTTGCCAATACCAAGCATCAGTAAATTTTGGAGGATTTCAATGATAAAAAGTAAGCTTTAGAACTCAAATGAAATTAAATTGTAAAATATTAACAGAAAAGAGTAGCAGAAAAATATCCTCAAACATTTGGAAACGAAACACATTTCTGAATAACCCATTGGGCAAAGGGAAATTAAAAATTATTTTTCATTGAAAGAAAATGAAAACATAATATACAGAATTTGTGAGATACAGCTAAAGCAGTATATATAGGGAATTTTATACTAATAAATTCTTTATTGAAAAAGAGAAAGGCCTAAAATCTATGACTTCAGCTTTTACCTTAAGAAACTAGAAAAATATCAAATCAAGCAAAGCAAACTTAAGTAAGCAGAAAAAAATAATAAAGATAAAAAGAAGAAATAATGAACTGGATAACAGGAAAACAAAAGAAATCATCTATGAAATAAAATCTGGTCCATTAAGAATATCAATAAAATTGATAAACTCCTACCTAGACAGTGTAGGGGAGAAGAGAAGATAAGAATTATCAAAATACTTATTCAAAAAAGAGATATCACTATAAAATCTTTAAGTATTAAAAGAAAAATAAGGAAATCATAAGATTAATTTTTTAACAAGAAATTTGTTAGCTTAGATCAAATTGAACAACGACTTAAATAAGTAACCAAACATATTTGAAAAGAAATAAAAATTGAGTGGAATTTTATCTATCAGAGGAATTGAATTTGTAGTTAAAATCCTTCCCATAAGCACCAGGTCCAGATGGCTTCAATGAAAATTCTAAGAAACACCTAACATGCAAACTATTCTAGAAAATTGAAAAGAAGGGAATGCTTCTCAATTCATTCTATGATGCTGAATACTCTGATACCTAAACCAGAAAAAGAAATTGCACGAAAAGAAAATCACTGACCAATATCCCTTATAAACAGAGGCAAATATTCTAAAAATTTTAGTAAGTCAAATATATATATATATATATATACACACACATATATATACATATACATATATACATAAATATACATATACATATATATATACATATATATGTATATATGTAAGTG
>NW_027551559.1:5155219-5211195 GCF_008692635.1 Crocuta crocuta
TATATATATACATATATATGAATATATGTAAGTGGGTCTATATATATTAGAAGCTTCTAAAATATCTAAACAATGCCTGGCATTCTGTAGATAAAGAAACTGAACTTCAAAGAGTTGAGTGAATTGTTGATTGTAACAACTAATTAGTTGAAAAGCCAATGGCTCTTCCAATGGTGCCACTTTTTCATAGTAAGTGAGCCTTGTCAGTACTGCCCCCTGTAGACGGATTTGCTACCTTTGCACCCACAGGTTATAGTCTTTAACTCTCAAATAATAGCCATTAGACTTGTTCCGACGTTTTTCCACCTCGCCTTTATCTGACGGTGTGCATCCACTGGGACTCCTCAGTTTCTCGTATTTCCTCATCCTTTTACTTGAGTTCATTTCTTCACAGTTTTCTACACCTTATTTTTGTTTTATTCCTTGAATAGTGTGTGTGTCGGGAGGGGGGGACATGGGGAGAGTGAGGATAAATGCGGAGAACTACAGTTCTACTTCACAAAATACTGATACTTGGGAATTTTGGTATGGACCATGGCCTAGATCTTTAGCAGACTCCTGTCACTCATGCAGAATAACATTAAGAAATAAAATATAATAGTAATAAAGTCTACCAGAAAAAAATTACTAAAGTTATTTACTTTATGCTTGAAAACTAATGACTATCTAGATAACAAATAATTCTTTGGACAGTAATGTCCAGGTGATATTTGGTGGAGGTGGGCAGTTATTTCTATAGCACAATGCAAGTCAGTAAAATTGAGTATCTCCAAATCAAAGCTTCATAAATGTTTATATCTCAAGTGTGAAATTTTCATGATTTGGCTTCTATGTTAGTGTTGGAGCTTTTAATCAACTAAGATAATAATTTTACAAATAGCAAAGACAGTAAAGAGATGGTCTGAACCTCGTGGATTCCATAATATTTTTGAGATGAGATAAACCCACCTGGAAAATAGATACTTCAGGAATCTGTATGCGCAGCAAAAACAGCTTTGAAAGGTCACTGGAATATTGTCCTTCTTCACTCCCCACAGACTTTCTTGGAATGTTAAACTAACCCATTAGCTTTATGTGTCAAAGCAATGGAACATAAGTTAAAATATTACATTTAGGTTTGATTTTTATTCATAGATTTGTGGGTTCATGCACAGAATGTACATTATGTAGCTATAAAACAGATGATGTAAAGTGGACAATCATTATATACGCCCTGACAAAAAGGCACTGGTAGATCTGCATTAAGAAGATTTATCTATTTGCACTGTGTCAAAGATATATGAGGCATTGTCAAGAAAGTAGGACTATATTCTTGGAATAGAGGGCTTTGAATTCATTAAGGTATGCCAACATCCTTTTACTTCTTTCAGTGGGAGAGAAGAAAGAAGGACATCTGATGGACCTTTCTGCAACAAGACCTCCTGGTGAACCATGGAGGAGGAGGGTCTTCCTACGTAGTTGTATTGCTTTTGTTTTCCCTTGGAAGAGTGAGATAGAAATGTTTTTCCATCTTCTTCCTAGAACTCATATTCCTTAGTATCCTAGCGCAAGTCCTTCATTTTGGAAAACTTTTTCTAGACTACTCTTTATTTCCTTTCATTTTGTCAATACTTTAAGATTCATATATTTTTAACAAGTTGAGTGTAATATTCTATTTCCTTTTAATATTTACTCTCATTTCCTATTATAATGAAAGAGACATCCTTTCTTGTCCCTAAACCAAACCCTTCAGTAGGAAGCTCATTTACCGTGAATCAAGGGACCTGATCTCTTTTCCGTCTTTATTAAGTCCTATATTGCCAACCTCTCTCCCCTGAGTCCTACAATAAAAAATGTAAATGTCCTCAAGTATCCGTCATCTTAAAAAAGGACAAAATGAAAATCAGTGCCTTCTTTTGGTTCCATGTTTGCCTAAAATTGTGGCTTTACTTCTCAGCTTCACAGCTAAAATCTTGACTTAGTTCTGCTCCCTCCCTTTATTTTTTCTATCTTATAAATCCTTCAATCCACTGGATCTCTGGAAATTCCATTTAAGGGCACCTCACCAAGGCTACCACCAGCCATGTCAAATGGCCTGCAGTCTCTGTCATTCCTCATCTTTGTAAACATCCGACGGCACTTGATATTCATTGCTGAACACTCACCTTTCTGGATAATGAGTAAAGGATGAACTTAGAAAGAAGGATGTGCTTATAAAATTTATCTCAGATGACACTTAAGGGCTTTATCCCATCACAATTAGTGACTAAAAAGGAAAAGACAAAGGCATAATTATCTTAAAAATGTAAACAAAAGTTATGTTTTATTGGAATTAAACATGTTCAAAACATAGGGAAAAATCAGTAACTTCACACTTAGCTTCTACAATAGAAGTTATTTTAATGTTCATGTATGTGCTTTAATATAACCATTATTGATTAGCAAATTGATTTATTTTGCTTTTTTAAAGTTTATTTATTTATTTACAGAAGAGAGAGGCGGGGGAGAGAGAGAGAGAGAGAATCACAGTCTCCTCATTAGCAGCATGGAGCCTGATGCAGGGCTCGAACCCAGAAACCATGAGATCATGATTTGAACCGAAACCAAGAGTTGGCCACTTAACCAAATAAGCTACCCAGGTGCCCGGCAACTTGATTTAAAATAAAATATAGGAGAAGGAGTGGGCAAAGGGGCCTGTGGTATCCATGGGCTGATAAGGTTTTTAAGAACCTATCTTAGAGAAATTTCTATTTCTATGACTGCAAAACAAATTAACACTTACTGGCACATAGCAATCATCTTTTATGTTTACAGATTCTGTGGATCCGGAATTTGGACCGGGAAGAGAGGATTAGTGTAATTTCTGCTAAAGTTGCAGTAATTACGGCAGCCTTGAATCCCGTCCGGAAGGAGCTAAAAAGGGTTGATGCTCAGACAGTCAGCTGGGAAGCAATGCTCCTGGGGCATCTTTCATATGCGTCCTTCCCTGTGGCCCCTCGTGCACGGTGGCATTAGGGCAGGCCGGCTCCTTCCATGTTGGCTTAATAAGCACGTATCTGAAGAAGGGGAGAGTGCCATGTAAAAGCAGGGTCATTGTTTTCTAACCTAATGTTAGAAGTAATGCGATTTTAATTTTGCATCACTGTTTTCACTACAAGTGTCCACATTCAAGGGAAGAGAAATTAGACTCTGCTATTTATGGAAGGAGCTTTGGAGACTTTCCAGCCATGTTTAAAGTTATCACAATGAAAGAACCTCAGGAATTCTGAGACAGGAGACTTCCCTGGGGAAGAGCAATGAGCAGGTGACCAGCAAAAAAGCGCCAGATGTTACAGATTCAAACTTTTGCTGCTCATTTGGATATTAAAGATATTCTAAATAAGAATCTCGTAATGATGATGGTAATAGGGGTAATGTGCTAGCATCTCCAGGTCTCTTCTGTGTCTGCAGTTGAATATTGACATCAGTTCAGGGTATAATTTTTTTTCGGATACAATTAATGGGTTGTCATAAAAAAGTCATAATTGTCTGAATAGCCACTGAATATTTTGGCACATAGCAAAACATTTAATTCTAACAACACAAGGTCTCTCCTATACCTTTGTCAAATGTCAGAAAAACACAATTTTACTTCGCTTATGAGCATGGATAGAGACTAGTACACTAATTACAGCAACTTAGCTATGGCTTGGATTTTGGTATGCTTCCCTTTGAGGTGTTGTAATGGAAAGGTCATTTCTTTCTCATACCGAAAAACTCCCAAATTCCAATGGAAATAAAATTAAAAATGAAAGCCATTAAGTCATGTAATGAGAAAGAATGTTCATGGTTTATCCAGTGTTCACAGATCATAATGACACAATGATCTGGAAAAATTGTGATAGAAACCATAGCCACAACCACAGAACAACAACAGCAAAGACTAACACCATTAAAAAAGGTAATAGGTCATTAATGGCTATAAGTAACAATATTCTTTTCCTTTTTGTTAAGTAGGCTCCATGCCTAGCACAGAAGATGAACTCAGGACCCTGAGATCAAGACCTGAGCTGAGATCAACAGTCAGATGCTTAACTGACTGAGCCATCCAGGAACCCCCTATACGTAATGGTTTTCTTAACTATGAGAATAAATACTACCCAGCCATGACTGATACAAATAGAAAGCTAGCCAATTCAGAGCTGTTAATATTGTGAATATTGACTTTACTTATCTATTGTAGGAAAGAATCCAATGTTCAAATAATGAATAAAAATTAAACTATTTCAAATGGTGAAAAATTATAAAACAAGTATATATATGTATATAATTAATCATAAACTGAGATTAATTCCAACAGGCTTGCTTCTTCTTACATGTGTTTTTTGTTATTTTGTATTTGCTTTCGTTTTTGTTTTTGGCGGAGATGGAGAACAAAAAGTCCAATAACTGGAGGCAGGCAGAATACAATCAGTTCTAGAAAATGAAGTCATAGAAGTATCTACAGATCCAGTAAGGTAAAAAATGGTATTTATGACTTTAATTGAAAACATGATGATTGTTTAACTTTTTGTGAACATTGGAGCAAAAAGCACGATAGTAGCATGTGCAACGAATTATATCTGTTTATATGTTTCCAGAGAAAATGAGGATTAACAAAGTGAAAAAAGGTTAAACAAAGTGTGGGAAACAGCAGTGTCAGAGCTGTGTTTCAAGCATGTAGAAGCCCACTGGTTTCTTTTCTGCAAAAGATCTGCTCAAATATAAGGTTCTTATTATCCCATAAATGGATTTAGTAAACTTCTTCACTAAGCGATAAGAAATGCCACTAACTGGATTGACCAGGCAATTGAAAACATATAGAGCCAAATATTGGTTGACTAGTTCATGGGTTATTGTTAGTGATGTGGAAAATGTTGGGGTTCAAAGCCGATGGTCGAAAACCAATTCTTGAAATGCCTTTGGTGCAAAAAGGTGTTTTTATTAAAGCAGGAGGCAGAACTCATGGGCAAAAAGAGCTGCCCCGGATTGTGAACAGTGATGGATTATATACTTGGGAGCTGGGGGAGGTGAAGGCAAGGGAAAGTCTCCAAAAGGACTTTTGCATGCTAAAAAAGACTCTTTGGAACCTGGAGGTCGAGTTATTGTCAAGCTAAGGTTGCTTTTCCCTGTAGCAAAGCATTAACGTTAAGCAAAGCATTCCTCCTGGAGGAATGTTATACTCTGTCGGCATCAAGTGTTAGTCCATGGGCTGAGTTATAAGGACATTTAATTTTGTCTCCATTTCCCTTTTGCCTCTTATGAGAAGTAAGTGAGATGATCCATTTTCAGAAATACCAAATAAGAGCTGTGCTGTCTAGTTAACAATAGGTTTACAACCTACTGGAAACATGTATGAACACCCTCTTCTCCACAATGGAGTCCCAAACCCTTAGACACGTCACTTCCTGATTCTTCTTCCCCTTCAATTTCATGGGCTTATTTTTTGCGGGCTTTGCGATGAGCAGGCGCCGGAAAACTGAAGTCTTCATCACCTAAGAAATGTTCCATCAGACTCCTTTTTGCCTTAGATGGGCATAGGTGACTTCCAGGTAAGGTTGTAACCTCTGCAGTACTCAGCCAATGAGGAACCAGGGGAGGGTTTTGCGCAGTGGGAGATAAATGATCTGCTGTAACTGCCCTGAGTGTGCCTGTCTCTCAGGGACCTGCTCTTGCAAGACCCTTGATTAAAGCCTCACTTCACTGTGCTCCCCAGTCTTCATGATCCTCCTTTGATTGGTTCAGTGGGCTTGTTTCTCACACCTGTGTTCCCCACATCATTAGGACCTATGTCATACAAGCTCTTACTGTCTCTTAAATGCCCTTTCATGAAGCTGGCTCTCCCTGTTTCACTTAAATATTGAACTGTGATGTGTTTCTAGCCCATAAACCCATAGCCTCTGACCGTAGTAAGCTATAAAACGTCCAGGCTTAACAGGTTCTCATTTGGAAAGATGGTGGTCATACTTCTTGACCAATAACTTCCATTTAGCTCTGAGAGTGCAGATACAGCTACGAATAGATTTCTAAATAAACTCACGAACAGAAAACTCCAGAAAGGGCTTTCATGGCAAGACATACATGTTGAAATTTTATTTACAGATTAGAAAAGAAAAGTATCATAATCTCTACCTAAGATCAAAAACAGGAACTGAGGGGTTTTTATATAACACACATTAGACTCTGAACACCTCTTGCTAACATTGCCTCCACTGAGAAAACTGTCTGTTTGGCCTTGACACTGCCAAAGAAACTCAGGTGGTGAGCCAGTTAAGACCTAGTTCTGGCCACCCATTTCATTCATGCCTTTAATCCTTCCAAATTCTGTACTTTTGAAAATCTGGCAATACAGCTTTTACCTTGTATATACTTCTAGTTTAGCAACTTTATCAAGGAAAACTATGCATACCACTGATTATCCGGGAAATGCAACCTCAAACCACAATGAGATAACATCTCACACCCATATATCCTGCTAATCTCAGCCTATCTATCAATAACTCACATAGTCAATGGTCTGTCCCTGGTGGTTCTTAGAACTACTAGATGCCCTCTACAATGACCATCAAGAAACTTTGGGGGAAATAAGGAATATGCCTTATTTTTCAGGGTATGGAAATTACACAGCACACCTGGGGCCACACCGGGAGGCCCCCCCCATACAGGGACATAGGCAGCACAGACCTGGGGTTCTGTTTTCACCCGGGTCAAGGGTAGGGGTCCAGGGTTTCCAGGCTCACTGTTTATTGGTGAATTTAAAACAGAAAAGCAGGAGTCAAAGTGCAGGAAGAGAAAAAAAAACAAGTGGCACAAGTGCTCAGTTATCAATGTCAACCGAGGTCTCTAACCAAAGGAGCCTGAGTGGGGAGTGGCCTGGATCTCTATCTAGCCGGTGGCTGACAGCGTGTTTATTCAAGATGGCCATCTCTGGAGTGGTGCTCAGTGATCAGGCACTCGCATTACACACCAGAACACCCAACTGTCACAGGGCACGGACTATAACCTGTTATAAATGGCCATTATAAAAAGAAAGAAAAAAACATTGAAGATTGTGGAGAAATCGAAACCCCGATACACTGTTGGAGGGAATGTAAGATGGTGCAGCCACTATAGAAAACAGTAAAAAGAGTCCTCAAAAACCTAAACACACAGCACTTGCATTATCCAGCAATCCCACTTCTGAGTCTTTATCCACACAAAGGAATCTGAGAAGTAGAGCTCAATGTAGAATGCAACCAATCCTTTCGTTGAGAATCTATTCTGAAGATAAACTTGATGAAAATTAAAGATGTATACATAAGGCTGTTTATTGCAATGCTATTCATAATAGCAGGAACTATGAGAAGTAGGTGCATGTCACCACGACCAGCAGTATAATCTCCCAGCCGAGAACTCAGAAGGCACGGAAATGACTGAAAACAACTCCCCATCTTGTGGAGTGATCATCTGTATGAATTTAGTGCGAAAAAGCAAGGTGAACAAAGAAAGAGTCCACGGGATAGTGCTAAATATCTAAGAGGAAAATGGGAATATAGTAGATACATGTTCAGCTTGTCTTACTTATTTAGGTACGGTAAGGACTGCATCATTCTGAAAGCCTTTGAAGCACTGTGACTCAAGAAAGCAATTCTCATTGGGTTTCCAGTACAAGCCTGGGTTACAAAATGCCTGAAACATGGCTTTTATTGAGTTATTTCATTGGATGATGCGAATTCACCTAATAAAATAAAGTTTACCAGACAAAACCTTTTAGGAAACTGATAGTTTCTGTAGCAGATTCAGAAGTGAATTAACATGTATTCATTCAACCAAATAGTATATTTGAGTGAGTGTTCCTGTTGATAGAAAATTGTTATTCATAGTGGTAAACACTGGGGACAAAATGATGTTCAAGGAATGAATCTTATCCTCAATGAATAATCAAAGGCAGTAACACATATAAGAACCGTACTAACACAGCACAGCATATGGTATACGCAGTAATAAAATAGAGATGAAGAGAGATCAGAGCAAGTAACTTTTGACTCCACCCAGTCGAAAAAAGGCGATGCTGTGTCAGAATTTTATTTGGGTGATTTGCAAAATAGTTTCGAAAAGATAGATGTTCTTTAGACAATGTTGATATCCGCATGAATTTTAATCTCCAGTAAAGGTGTCATATCAAAAATGAGAAATCTTTCCTGCACCAAAAAATTTTATTACTTTCAGTTAAGCTTAGATGCCATCAATGCACCTAATTATAATAGTTTTGTTGTTGTTTACTGATTACCCTTTACATTTTAACAAGCCAATTGCAGGTACAATCCCACTATTTTATTCAGTATCTTAAAGGGCAATTTAGTCTCAGTAAATATATTTTTGTTAATTTTATCAGATAAATCAGGTTTCGGCGATCCAATTAATTACATGCATATATTCGCTTGAGCTACAAAAATTTTCCAAAACAGGAAGGGAGTTTTATTTGGTATAAAAAAAAAAGTATATAGCTTGGTAGTCTTCTGTATGTTTCCATAGATCCAATGTATGTCATATATATATTTTTTTTTTAGTTCAGGATTTATTATGAGGTGTTTGCAAATCACCTCTCCAATTTTGAATATAAATTACAAAATAACTAATATACACTTGTTATTGTCTAGTTTGTGTCATCTGATAATTTCAGTCTTGGAACTTATTAACTTTTCTTTCTTTTTTTTGTTGTTTTTTCGGGAGGTTTTTTTTTTTAATTTTTTCTTTCATAGTTTATTGTCAAGTTGGTTTCCATATAACACCCAGTGCTCACCCCACAAGTACCCTCCTCCATGCCGATCATCCCCCTTTCCCTCCCCCCCACACCCATCAGCCCTCAGTTTGTTCTCAGCATTCAAGAGTCTCTCATGGTTTGCCTCCTTCCCTCTCCCTAACTATTTTTCCCCTTCTTCTCCCCCATGGTCCTCTGTTAAGTTTCTCCTGTTCCACTTATAAGTGAAAACACATGGTATCTGTCCTTCTCTGCCTGACTTATTTCGCTCAGGATAACACCCTCAAGTTCCATCCACATTGCTACACAGGCCAGATTTCATTCTTTCTCATTGCCATGTAGTATTCCATTGTATAGATAAACCACATCTTCTTGATCCATTCGTCCGTTGATGGACACTTAGGCTCTTTCCATGTTTTGGCTATTGTTGAGAGTGCTGCTGTGAACATTGGGGTACATGTGCCCCTATGCATCAGCACTCCTGTATCCCTTGGGTAAATTCCTAGCAGTCCTATTGCTGGGTACTAGAGGAGTTTTATTGTTAATTTTTTGAGGAACCTCCACACTGTTTTCCAGAGGGGCTGCATCAGTTTGCATTCCCACCAATAGTGTAGGAGGGTGTCCATTTCACCACATCCTCACCAGAATTTATAGTCTCCTGATTTGTTCATTTGAGCCACTCTGATCAGTGTGAGGTAAATTCTATATAATACACTATAAAGTACAAGCTAAGCAAAACGAATTGCTCTCAGCAGACACATATGTGTACACAAATTCTTCATGCATGTGGACATGGGAATTGGCAAATGTGTGTTGTAACAGGCTGTTGAATATTTTTCTTATAATAGATTTTTTGAAATATCATCAATTCAGGGCATATAGAATATATTACAAAAATATCACATATCTGCTCCAGTTCCATCTCAATAATCTAATTACATATATATGAGATTTATATCTTAATAATACAATTACATATATATGCTATATCACATATATCATATGTGATATCATATATCATAAATATATTCTAGCATGATAGTTCCATTTCACTTTAAAAGCTATTCACCACTGCTTGTCTGGACTAAGATCCTTGACCCTGAATTTCATCTCCAGTGGTACAACTTTGCTCTAAATGTGCTATTAACTGGGGCGCCTGGGTGGCTCAGTTGGTTGAGCATCTGACTGCAGCTCAGGTCATGATCTTGCCATTCATGAGTTCAAGCCCCAAGTCAGGCTCTGTGCTGACACCTTAGAGCCTGGAGCCTGCTTCAGATTCTGTATCTCCCTTTCTCTCTGCTCTTCCCTGGCTTGTCTTCTGTCTCTCTCTCCCAAAGATAAATAAACATAAAATTAAATATAAAATGAAATAAAAGTGCTGTTAACCTGCTCAAGAAAAGTGTTGTCAGGGCATAATTATGGGTTTTCTTATAAATACTTCAGAAGATATGCCAAGTATAAGTCAAGTGCCCGGTAGTGGCCTAAGGAGGCTCAGGGCAGAGTGCAGTACGTTTGTGCTGTATTCATAGGCATGGTTTTATACGTGGTGTTTCGGCGTGTTCTGTATACATGTTACCGTGCACACTTGGAGGTGAAAGCAATGGTGATAATGTGAGAGTGTTGTAGATTGTATTTTCCAAGTGGCTGCAACATTATTGCCCTCTCCAAGCCCTCTTGTACCTGGTGACCTTGTCATTTTTCACAGCAGGAGGTGGAGTTATGTCCCCTCCCCTTGAATCTGGAGTGGGCTTCTGTCTCCTGTGACTGTGAAAGCGCAATGGATGGAATCAACCCTGTGAATTCTGAGCCTAGGTCAGAAAAAGACATAGAACCTCTGCGTGGTGCCACTGGAAGCTCTTTCCTGAGGCCCCACCTCAACATGCTCTTTCCCAGAGTCCAGAGTCCAGTTAGTATGCTGGGAGAAGCCCAAGTCAGGAGGAAAGGCTGTCTTTGCTTCTTTTTTGTTTTTAAGGGAATTCTATCCCCAATGTGGGGCTTGAACTCATGACCCTGAAGTCAAGGGTCACCTGTTCTACCAACTGAGCTAGTCAGGTGCTCTAGAGAGGCTACAATTGTATACTGAGATAAAATTCCTCAGTTGTGTTACCTTTCAGGTCATGCTAGTCCAAGGCATCAGGACTGGGGGTGCAAGTGGGCTTCCTCTTCAGGTGTCCTTTCTCCCAACCACCAGGGTCTTCTCTGCTGTGCCCCCAGCCCGCAGATATCCAGGACAGAGACTGTCCTCCCTACTCTGGTCTCCCTGAATCTCTGGGCCATGGACTCCTCGAGAATAACAAAAGAGTACTTTTGTGCCACAAAATTCAGAGAAATTTTTAAGCAGGAAAGATAATGAGAAGAACAAGTAAACCTAATTGGACCTAACGTTTATTACCATAAATAACTGGAGAAACCGGCTAGAAGTGTGTGATCACACCGTTATAACGCACACGTTTATTGTTTAGTTTTGGTAGATTTGAGAAATCCCGTACAATTTTGAACAGTGCATATCGTTTTGCTTCATGTTCATTTGTGTGGCCTTAATTTGAACGTATGAAGATTAAATCTTTGAAGTCCGCTTCTTGAGCTTCTTGAGTATTGAGGTCTTGGTCATGTTTAGTATTCACGTCAGATGTTCCTGCTCAAGGGAGTCAGAACCCTTGAACTCAAAGTTATAAACCCAGAAACTAAAGGTAACAAAGAAGGAGGGGGAATTTTTTTCAAAGCAAGAGCTAAGAAACAGGCAGCAACAATAGCAAAATCAAAACAAAACAAAAACATTTGAAACTTCTTTTTAAAAAGTTAAAGTCCAAGGGCTCCTGGGTGGCTCAGTTGACTGGGTGTGGAACTTCAGCTCAGGTCATGATCTCATCATCTGTGAGTTTGAGCCTCACGTCCGGCTCTGTGCTGACAGCTCAGTGCCTGGAGCCTGCTTCAGATTCTGTGTCTCCTTCTCTCTCTGTCCCTCCATTGCTCACGCTCTGTCTCTCTCTCAACAAAGATTAAAGAAAAAAATTTTGTTTTAGAAGTTAAAGTCCAGAGGCACCTGGGTGTCTCAGTCCGTTAAGCGTCCGACTTTGGTTCAGGTCATGATCTCACGGTTCGTGGGTTTGAGCCCCGCGTCGGGTTCTGTGCTGACAGCTAGCTCAGAGCCTGGAGCCTGCCTTCGGATTCTGTGTCTCCCTCTCTCTCTGACCCTCCCCTACTCGTGCTGTCTCTCTCTGACTCTCAAAAGTAAATAAAAACATTAAAAAATTAAAAGTTAAAGTCCACTATGATCTTCAAGTTTACTCATGATTTAGAAAGTCTATCTTTCAAGTGAAAACTAAAAATTATTTAAAATTTTATGCAACAGAACATTGAAATAAATGTGCAGACTGTTTTCCTCTTTTAATTGCAATGAGTCTTAATTATAATTAAATTTTAATTATAGC
Organism: Crocuta crocuta; assembly: GCF_008692635.1. Lineage (NCBI taxonomy): Eukaryota > Metazoa > Chordata > Mammalia > Carnivora > Hyaenidae > Crocuta > Crocuta crocuta. The sequence goes on from NW_027551559.1 coordinate 5,167,388, forward strand.
TTCATTATGTTCATTGTGTCTGGATATAATGCGCCAATTAAACATTCAGTCTCAAAATTTAAAATTACTAGACAAAAATCTGAACCAAGTGGTACTTACACAGTCTCAAAATCCTGTTGGCTTTTCCATAATGCTCTTGCCAAAAACACCCTCATTTTACTGCAAAATTATGTTACACAATGAATCACCATGCACACTCCAGCCAAATGATCAGATGTCCAGAAGACTTGGGTAGAAATAATTGCTATCATTATATTCTAAAACTCACTGATTTGGCAACAGCAACAACAAAAAAATAGAATAAATATTCTCACTCAAGGCAATAAGGTTGAAAAGAATGATTCATAAGTTGAAAAATAACAGTGGCATCCCACATGATAGGAAAACATTATTCAGTATTTGGGAAAGAATGATAAATGAGCATATGCTCACTCAGTGAAAGTCAGGATAAAAGAGGATTCAAGAGTACTTCTGACCATGAAAGCCGCAATAGAACATCTTGCCACGCGCATTATCTCTGGTCGAGAGCTGAGAAGTTGGCCCGAAAGCAGCGATCTGTGGTCAGCATAAGCCATGGTGAATGGCACTGACGTAAAGGTTCGGTATTATGAAGGTAATTATAGGCAAAAATATTATCGAATCGTTGTAGAGATAGTCTGATTATCAACAGGGCAAAAAGAAAATCCCTTCTGTAATACAGGAGTCTTATGACCAGATAAGAGTGAGGCTTAACCCCTCTGAGTGGCGCTTCTTACACCTGGAAACAGGAACAGTATTTTTTTTTTAAAATGTTTTATTTATTTCTAAGAGAGAGAGAGAGAGAGACAGCGTGAGCAGGGGAGGGTCAGAGAGAGAGGGAGTCACAGACTCTGAAACAGGCTCCAGGCTCCGAGCTGGCAGTCAGCACAGAGCCCGACGCGGGGCTCGAACCCACGAACCGCGAGATCATGACCTAAGCGAGAGTCGGACTCTTAACCGACTAAGCCACCCAGGCGCCCCAGGAACAGTAATTTAAAAGTAATGTCAAAGGAACCCAGTAACTATTAGACATAACAACTACTACCATTAATGTATGTGAAAAAAATGGTAATAAGAATGGGAGTCTATGTGTCTCTCTGTAGACTGAAGAGACTCTAGCTCTCAACCATGTATCACGGACAGGTCCAAGGTGCATTTTGATGATACCTACCAAGATCGGTCAGAGATGCCATGACTTGTTTTAAGTTAACTGAAGAAAATGAGGAAAAACAATTTTCCGAGAAAATACTGAAGACCAACACAGAATAAAATCTCTGAAAATAAACTCTCTGAGAGGACAGGCCCTTTCCTAGAGCTGCTTGGTGTCTCTGAGGGAATATGTTGCTCTGAAAAGACCAAAAGATTGAAGAGAAAGAAGTAAAACAAGGAAGGAAATTAAACATATAATTATAAGCTAGGACAGTAGAATTCTCTTCTTATTGCATCATGCATCTTACTCATTCATGCTCCTGTTTTGCTTTGCTCTGTTTTCAACTTCCTCCCTGCCCTGCTCTGCAACTGCACCCATGCAATGCATCAGGGCTGGAGAAAAAGGCAGGAACACCTGGCTGGTGTTCCCTCTAATTCATGGTCATCAACATGAGCTCAGTCCTCAAGGGCTGCCTGGTGATCAGATTACACGCCCTTTTCCACTTACTTTCCCGCACTCACGTGATCATTTCATGCCTTATGCCCTCTTCTCCAGTGTCCTACTTCCTTCCCACATTGACTCAGCAGATGACCGTGATGCTTTGCTGATAAAAAGAGAAACTTCACAGACACCTACTGGCAATTGCACCCATCAATCATCGTCTGCAGCCACATACTCCAGCCTCCTATGACAAATATAAACCGTACAGCTCCTATCTAGATCCCATGAACCATGAGATCATGACCTGAACCAAAATCAAGAGTTGGAACACTTAACTTATTGAGCCACTCAGTTAGCCGCCCTCCCCCTGCCCGTTTATGTTATCAAAGTTTCTCTTTCTGCTGGATCATTCACATCATTATACACACATGGTGTCCTGTGTCCCATCTTAAAGAATGTTCTCTCTACTCTGCTTCCCCACCAACAGTTGCCCCTTTCCTTGATCCTCACTATAACAAAATGCCTCGAATGAATTTTCCATCCATACTGCTTTGGATTCTTATGCTCTTATTGTCTTTTTCATGCTCTCCAAGTAAGCTTTGCCTGTCCACTCCCCCGGAATGGAGCTGTGCTCCAAAATCTGCCATAAGCTCTATCTTGTGAAATCCAAGGATCAGTTCTCAGTCCTCACACTATTTGGCATCTTTTGACTTAGCTATAACTCCTTCATCCTCAATGCATCACATTAAGGGCATCACATCCTCTAGTTTTCTCATTCAGTATCTCTTAATGCTTTATCCTTTTCTCTTTGATTTTTTTTTATATTTTATTTATTTTTGAGAAAGAGACAGAGTATGAGTGGGGGAGACACAGGGAGAGATGGGGACACACAGAATCTGAGGCAGGCTCCAGGCTCTGAGTGGTCCGCACAGAGCCCGACATGGGGCTTGAACCCATGAACCACAAGATCATAACTTGAGCTGAAGTCGAAGACCCAACCCACTGAGCCAACCAGGCATCCCTCTCCTTGATGTGTAATTTGGAGCAACTCTAGGCTCCAATCTTTAGTTCTCTTTGTTTTTCTATCAATAGGCCCTCCCTACCTTTTCTCTACTCTCCTGACTTTAAATAGCCTCTACGTACTAGGTCACACCCCTCTCCACTCCCAGGGCCATATCACTGACTTTCTGCTCACACATTTTCACCAGAACATCTTATATACATTTTAACCTTAAGTGTATAAATCGGAACTCAATCATACCCCATATCTTCTCTGCCTTCCCAATTTCTGTTGGTGGTGACTCCATCCGCTTGATGAAGAAAAAAATTCTGATATCCATCTTTGGCCCCTCTCTTTCTGTAGCGCTCCACATCTGATCTTTCAAGAAATACCCCTTGGCAGACACAAGAGATCTGTATGATGAAAACTATAGAAAACTTATGAAGGAAATTGAAGAAGACACAAAGAAATGGAAAAACATTCCATGCTCATGGATAGGAAGAATAAATATAGTTAAGATGTCATTACTNAAAAAAAAAAAAGAAATACCCCTTGGCAAATCTATCTTCAAAACACACCCACAAGATGACCACTTCTCTGCACATTCCCTGCTCTCATTCTAGGTCAAGCCACCATACTACATAGATGAATTACTGAGACAGTCTATGTAACAATAATAATGGTCTTTGTTTCCAACTGCTAGAGTCTACTGTCAACTCAGTAGCCAGAGTGAGCTTCCAAGGACCTGATGACATCACACAAGTCCTCTGCTCAAAACCTTCCAAACATCTTTGAGTTTTGCTTAAATTAAAAGCAAAATTCCTAGCTACAAGATACTATGTAATTGGCTCATGCTCGGTATTTTCTGACCTCATTTTTTCTAGTCTTTTAAATATGTACATATATACTCACTTTAAGAAATGATAGTGATTCTGAATGTTACCAAAAATTATCTTATGATGGTTTCATTTTAAATTTCTATTAAATAGATTATGCTTGTCGGTTGTGTCAATTAAATAAAGAAAATTCAACCCAATTTACATTCTTTTTTTCTTGATTTATTATATAGTGACTTGCCTATTTTTTTTTTTTTGTACTCTTTGAAATGCATGGCAATCTAAGATATTGAGACCAAAATGCTCAAGTTGTCCTGGTCAAAATCTTAGGGTAGAATTATGAGCTGGCTATAATCCCTTGTTTAGTAAGCTCCAGTTTCTTTCATGGTTATCAGAGGTCTTAAATACAGCCAGAAAATCCCTCTCACTATAAGTTTTGATTTTTAAAAGTATTTTATACATTATTCTACAGATGTTTGCTGTTCAAATCCTTGCTTCATATGCTATACTTGATATTATGTGATCTCATACATGTTTCATAAGGCAATTTTTTTAAAGTACAGTTTTAGACTAATAAGTAAAAAGATACCAGAAATGACCTAGAACACAGATGGCAAATATTTCATTCTTAGCGGTTTTCAGCCCCTTCCACATCCTCATTTCTAAGTGTTAAGTAAATCTCATTCTGATCCTGAATGTAACCACAGAATCCTGCTCAACCACAGTCAGGACAGCCCAGCCAACCCACAGGATCAAGAATGCTCTGGAGAAACTGGTTGGTAAGCCTCATTCCAGGGCTTTAGCAGAAAGATCTGCGGTGTCAGGGTACTTTGCTAACACTGATCACAGACGGCAAGTTAATTCAATAATCATAACATAAGGACTCTGTATATGTTAAAGAATACTGTGTGGGTCCTATAGATTGCATTGTTTTGTTGAATATTATCACATTCCCGACATCCACAGCTGTCAGATTTTACTCTATTTTCAAAATGTGAAACATTCTTTTAGATCAATGGATTTTACAAGCCCTTGTATTTACCTGCATTCACCTACATTGAACTCAGTGAGGACAATTCACATGCTACCTAATCACATACATTAGGTTCAGTTTCACCAACTCACCCAGTTTTCTTTTGCCAGGAGATTGAATATAAGTTTCAGCCTTTTATATTTACTTAACACAGTTCTAAATTTTTAAATTCTTTTCTTATTTTCATTTTTCATATCGTTGTGGCAAAAATGCCTCTTTGTCTTTTCTGGTATATATTTTTTTATTGATCCAAAATTGTACCTTCTTATTCTTTTTAAATTAAAAATATATTACTTTACCTTATGAAATGTGTATGAGATCACACAAGTGAAAACATCAGCTCATTCATGTCCTTATATTTTTTATCACTCTCAGTACGTTGTAGATGTATTCCAGTTCAACCACAGAAATAAATTATTGTATATATTTTGGCATTCTGCTCTGAACAATGAAAAATGTAAAAACATTATAGATGGCTTCATCTGTGCTAAATACGAATCATTTTTTATTTATCTGATTATTGACAATAACTCCACAATATTTTCCTGGATATATCTATATCAAAAAAGAAGGGGTGTCTGGGTGGCCCAGTCAGTTAAATATCCGACTTCAGCTCAGGTCATGATCTCACGGTCTGTGGGTTGAAGCCTTGCATTAGGCTCTGTGCTAATAGCTCAGAGCCTGGACCCTGCTTTGGATTCTGTTTCTCCTCCTCTCTCTGCCCCTCCCAATTCATGCTCTGTCTCTCTCTCTTTCTCAAAAATAAACATTAAAAAACACATTAAAAAGAATGAAAACAACATCCTGTCTACAGTAAACATATTTTATTTCACCAAGTTATTTTGTTTTTAATTTATGCTGAAAATAGCGGACATGTTTCTTTTTGCTGGGTATTAATGAATTGTTTATGATAAAGAGGGTGAGGACAATTATTCAGTCTTCAGTGATGACTATGTGTCTAATCCAGGACAGTGGCTGGACTGGCCTGAGTGACTCAGGATGAGCACGATCTGGGGCATCTGGTCTACCTAGGACAAAGGATATGTGTGTGCGTGTATGCCCGCTGGTGCACACACACACACACACACGGGGCTTATCACAGAAAGATGCAGTGCTAGCCGTGGATGTACAACACACCAAAAATGGTCCATCCTTCCCGAGGATAATGAGACACTAAGAAGTCTTCGTAGAGGAAGACGTTCTTGGATTTTTAGAAATTCAGTTGCTGCTGCATGGGAAAGGCGTTCCTGTGAGATGGAGGATTTTTCACAGAGACTTGAGGCAATTAAACTGAGCAGTTTGACAGGATGGGTACCCGTGGGTGAATCATAGGGATGAGCACAGACTCCGTAAGCAATAAGTTTAGAGAGAAGGGACCTCCTGAGACGTGTCAGAAGACCATCATTCAAGGAGATTCTGGTAAGTTCTGTGGGGAGGGACTCCATGATTATATCTGTGGCTTCCAAGGATTACTTTAGAAAAAATGTGAAGAACTTATTAGGTGTAAGACTAGAGCCAGATGGTCGCAGATGCAGATGCTTACAATCACACCAGGGAGAAAATTAGGACCAAGCTGAGATCATAGAAAAGGAGTAGCAAAGAGAGAAACGGATTAAATTTAAGACTTAGACCAATCTAGGGTGCCTGGGTGGTTCATTCAGTTGAGCGTCCAATTCTTGATTTCAGCTCAGGTCATGACCCCAGGGTCGTGGGATCAAGCCCTGCATCGGGCTCTACACTGAGCATGGAGCCTGCTTAAGATTCTCTCTCTCTTTCACTCTGTCCCTCCCCAGTTTGTGAAAACAAAACAAAACAAACAAACAAACAAACAAACAAAAAACAATGAGACTAATCTACAGAGTTATTTCGAGGGTGGAAAGAGTCAGGGAAGCAAGCAATGATTGTCTCCAGAAATAGAAACATAGGAAGTAAAATACAGATCCAAAAATTTTTTAAATATCTATTTATTTTTGAGAGACAGAGACAGAGAGAGAGAGAGACAGAGCACAAACCAGGAAAGGGCAGAGAGAAAGGGAGACACAGAATCCCAAGCAGACTCCAGGCTTCTAGCGGTAAGCATAGAGTCCGATTTGGGGCTCTAACTCAACAACTGCGCCATCATGACCTGAGCCGAAGTGGGATGCTTAACCAACTGAGCCACTCAAGGTGCCCAAGAGTTTTTTAAAAATCCATGTTACTTTCTCATGTGAGCCACTTAAGCTAAAAGTGATGACAAAGAAAGAAAAATAGAATAAATTGTAGTTGTTCTTCCTTTTAGTCCTTCCTCATTCTTCAATGAGCCAAAAGAAGAGAATGGTGGTAAAATGTACACACAGGAAGTAAAAACAAAAGCAAAAGGCAGGTGATTTGGGGCTGTGCAGTGTTTCTACTCTTCTGTAAGAACAAAACATGTAAGTGTATGAGCTGTCTAGTGTGAATTCTATCATGGTGATTTTACAAATGAATTAAATGCTGTTATATTTGCTTAATTACATAATGAAAATGCATAGTAAAATTCCTAACAATTTATAAATTTATTTTCATTACTTAGAATGACATTAAATTTTTAAAAAACTACCTTTTATTCTATTTTTATTTCTTTTTAATGTTTTATTTATTTTTGAGAGAGAGAGAGAGAGACAGTGTGAGCAGAGGAGGATCAGAGAGAGAAGGAGACACAGAATCCGAAGACAGGCTCCAGGCTCTGAGCTGTCAGCACAGAGCCCAACGTGGGGCTCGAACCACAAACCGTGAGATCATGACCTGATCCAAAGCCAGACGCTCAACCGACTGAGCCACCCAGGGGCCCCCCAAAAACCTACATTTTAGTGCTTTACATATTTTTCCATTTTCTGAATAAGAAGTCTGCTTTTTTATCTTATACTTGGTCCTACAAATTATAAAGCCAGCCCTGCCCAAGTATGTTTTTAGACCCTTTCTCTGAAATGCCAGAAATCAGGTAGTAGATAGGTACTGGATATAATATGTATTGTGAATCAAAATGAGTCCTAATTTCACTATTGCACGTTCTTTATTCTAACACACAATTTCTAAAAGCACTTAATTTTTTTTTAATTAGGATGGTACCTTATAATTGATATGCTGTTTGTAGTATATTTCTTCTCCCAACCAAGCGTTGATTAAATTAATGGTAGATCCTGAAACCAGTCTTCCACACAAGAAAATCCACAAGATTGACCAAATTATCTCCCTAAATTAGACAAAGCAGTGGAGTCGATAATACACATGTGGTTTCTCTATGCACCAGGTGTAAGGCTCCTGACCAGCTCATTCCCCAATCTTCCCACATCCCACCACAGCACTGGTATAAGAAGCAGAATTAGAGAAGAATCAGAGGGGAATCAAGTCCCGTTCCAAATAACTGGACCCCCACTTTGAAATGGAGGAAGAAAGGAGTGTGTCCAGTGAGAAGGAGTAGCCGCAACCTGGAAAGCCAGGTGGGACTCATAAGGAATGATTCCTGTTCATTCAGGTCATGTGTGAAGGCCAAATTTCCCTTCAAAAACTCATTTCCTGAATGAGCAGCGTAAGTAACTAAAAACTGGGCTATAAAGTGGCCAGATCTTGTTCCAGGAGGAGTCATTTGAGGTCATACCTGGCATTGGTCATACCATCATTGCCAGGAAAAGCACACAAGTCATGACATCATTTGGCCTTATGTCCACCCCTGTGCCCAGTCATGTATACTTGTTGGCAAAGATGGTATACTTTGTTGAAAGGTAAAAATAGGCCACTGAGAATGAGTAGGGAATATAGCTAAATATCTGAGAATAGTCCAGAAGGAACCATTACAAGAGTAACCAGACAAGATCAATACTGACACATGGTTTGGAGGTCTTGAAACTGATTGGAGTTTCTAGGTCACAAGTAGCAAGTAATTTTTAAGAAGCTGTATATGAAAAGGATGTTTAAGGGGTGCCTGGGTGGCTCAGTTCATTGAGCGACTGATCTCAGCTTTGGTCATGATCTCACAGTTTGGGAATTCAAGCCCCACGTCGGGCTCTGTGCTGACAGCTCGGAGTCTGGAGCATGCTTCAGATTCTGTGTCTCCCTCTCTGTCTCTGCCTCTCCTCTGCTTGTGTGCTTTCTCTCTCTCTCTTTCAATACATACATACATACATACATACATACATACATACATATAATAATAATAAAAAAGAAATGAATATGCAACTAATTCTGGTCATTGCAACATAAGCAGCAATGACCCATCTGTCTTCTGAGCCTGAACACGTAAGACCTACTGAGTGACACTGTCTTCTTCAAAGCCATATGTTGAGGTAGTAGCATCACAAGATTGGATGGATGGGGATGCAGAGTGCCTGGATCATTGGGTCAATAGATGCCCTGGGGTGTTGTTCTGATCAGTGGTGAGTCTTCATTGCGCTAAGCCCTGAGTTTCTGTGCTAATTATCACAGCAAAGTCTGTTCAAATTTGTCCTTGGCACCTCTTCTCTCAGTGAGTGCCTGCTTCGTGCCATCCCCTCTGAGCTCTGGACCCTCACACTACCCTCTGGTGAGTCACATGAAATCCCGTTGGGGCTTTTGAGAAGACAATGTCCCTCTGCTTCCTTAGTTCCTTCCCACGAAGTCTCAGATGGTGTTACCACAGAAATGTGAACGTTATTTTTAGTCTGACGAGTATGTGCATTCTTCCTCAGTCTAAGCCTTCACCAAAAGTCCTGTCTAATGTAAGAGAATGCAGAGGAATGGCCAGTAAGAGCCTCCCTTTAGTAAAAGAGGAGACGGGGGCCAGTGATTGTCATCCCTCCCCCCACACCAGCCTTGGCCTTTTGTTGACTGCAGGAGTACTTGCATTTGGAGAACAAACGCAGACATTTGGATTGGTGAAGGCATCCAGATGGTCTGAAACACTGTGAGAACGAATATGTCCCTCTCAACCAAGAGACACTCTGCGGGAATAATGTGCCTTTGACTGGCATTGATTATATGCTTTAGGAGGCTTTTATACATTATATCACTTGCTTAACTTAAGAAAAAAATCTAGGATCATATGTATATAAATGTAACATATATATTATGTCAAATATGTTACATATAGAAACATCTTGTGTCCTTGATTCTGCTACTTAAATATGAGTAGATTTTTGTTGAGATTATCAAAAAACTTCTAACACGGGGAATGAAAAATTACCTGAGATTCAATTTTATGGAGAGATAAAATCCTACTGTTTCCTGTCAATTAGAAGCAATTATTACGGGGTGTAGAGCCATGAACAGACTCTGTCAGGTGATGAGGGCTGAGAGAAAAAGCTTCGCATTCATATGCAAAATTTCACAGTAATGATGCTGACATTTCATGGAGTTGGAGAGTAGCCCTACAAAAAAAAAAAAAAAAAACATTAAAAAGCCAGAATGTAAAAATAAGGAATGAGCAATTTTCCCAATAATTAGGCAATAACAAGTGCATCACCTTATCTATTAATTATTTACAATGAGTTTTGCCATGCATTAGCATTAAATAGTCTCACTTCTTTCAGACTTGGCCAACTCATATATCAAAACAAAATTTCATAGGCACTGCAGGAGAAAAATAAAGAACAGAATGGGCCAATTTCTATGAAATAAAAATAATTTACTGGACAAGGTGGCATCTCTGAAGGCTCAGAAGGAAATTTCAGATTCTATTATTCCATCCGTCATATACTAAGGTGCTTTTGTAAGGGTCTTAACACCAATTGAAGAAATTTAGTATCTCAAGAGAAATCAGTGAACTCAGACTAATGAAGAGTAAGACTTTGCCACCTGATTGTTAGGAAAGGATGCCAGCCCATTTGCATGACAGGTGGCACTTCAGGTGACTAAAATGCCAAACACAGATATGCTGGCTGCTTTCCAGCTAATGGACCCTCAGATGGATGTACCAACACAGACACTGAAAAATGAACCATCCAGAAGACCCTCAAGTTCCTGGGCTCATTTAATACAGCAGCTTTGCGATAAATGATGGGGGCATACGTTTGAGAGAGAAAGATTTATTGAAAAATCTTCCGGAAAAATAAAATAACTTGAAAAACCAAATATATAATCTCATAATGTTTAATTATACAGAATTACTGCTTTAGGACCTGTGATAAATAACAAATTAGAGTCAGTTTCATCAACTCTGATGTGGAAATTCCTTGTAAATTATCTCAACGGAAGAAATCACAGGTTATTCAAACGTACTTTTTTTTCAAGAGTATTGTACATACTGTTTTCATAAAAATAATCTGTAAAGCTTATACAACTATTTCCTTGGAACCCCTCTTCCCCTGGCTAATTTCTTGAGAGGATGAATACAATATTTATAATTTCCCTTCTTCTAAATAAGTATTCAAAATATTCCAATAGTAGTTTCTAATTATAAAGTTGTTTGATTTCTATTTATAACTCATTTTTTGCTGTTTCCTGAAATAATATAAGAATTTCAGTAACTAAAATCACTTAAGTAAATGTCATAAAATACCAATGACATTACCTAGCTTTGGAAGAAGCTTTTTAAAAACTTTCTTTCGCAATATTTAAGACTCATGCAAGTTTGTGAAAAGAGTACAGAGAGAGCCTGCATACCCTTGCCCAGCTTTCCACAAAAGTATCTTTTAAAAAACCACGGTGCATTGTCAAAACCACAACGATGACGTTGGTATGATCCTATCAAAACCTGTGCAGACTTTACTGAGATTTTACCAGTCATTTTTTAACATGCCCTTGGGTTCTGGGGGAGGTGAGGTGGGAAGGAAAAACGAAGGATATATAGCTCCAAGATTTTGGCATATGTATGTATTTGAATAATGGTCACCAGAAGAGAGAGAGAGACAGAGACAGACAGAGACAGAGAGACCTAGTGCATCACCTCAAAGAAACTTCCTGTATTATCCTTTAACAAAAACATACTTCCTAAAACTCAAACCCCCTGATGGCCACTGTACTGTCACGCATCTTTGTAATTTTGTCATTTTAAAAGTGATGCATCAATAGAACCACACAGTATATTAACCATTGATAGTGACTTTTTTTTCTCTCTCTTGGCAAACTCCCTTCTATGCGTCTGATTTACTGCCTCAGTATTTATGACGCTCAGCATGCCCATTTGTCCAAAAAGTTGACATCTGTTTTCCAGTGCTCATAAAATTATAGCTAGAAGGAAGCTAGAAATATACTCTGTGAGAAGTATACACAGAGGATGATATGGATTTAGGGAAATCAGTCCTTGCTTAAAATGCAGGTAGATAGAGAGGAAATGGTTGAGACTCATGCAGAAGTGTCCAGTCAGGTCACAGGTTTCGGTGTTTATTTATCCTCAGGTAGACAGAAACTGTTTAAACAGGTGAACATTATCATCAGGCTTGCATGTTAGGATCTCTGATCCTCTGCGGAGAAGAGTTTGGGAGGACATCGGGAATGAGAGATAAACTAGCTGTGACAGGTAGGCAGATGTCATCCTCCCTGATGTCATTGTGATGAAGAACATCCAGCACCCTCCTGGTTGTGAAGACTAGGTGATTGGTGATGTTTGCCACGTGTTTGCACATTTACCATCTGTTGTCCCAGAATGAGGAAAACCCATTCTGATGGTCATGGCTTCAATTGCATTCTGGCCAATGTTGAGAAGATGAAGGAATACGTATGCTAAGATTTCATCTCCTCAAGAATATGATGTTCTTTAGTTATGCTGTATGACAACTAAGAACAATCTCTATTCTTTCTAGAGATTATTTATTTATTTATTTTTGAGAGAGAGAGAGAGAGAAAGAGAGAGAGAGAGAGAGGACACAGGGTTTGAGCTCATGAACTGTGAAATCATGACCTGAAACAAAATCAAGAGTCGGATGCTTAACCAACTGAGCCACCCAGGTGCCCAAAAACAGTTCCTATTAAACAGCAGAAAAAGTTTCTATGACTAGAACTTTAAGATAAATTTAAGATATATAAGTTCTTATTACTAGTAAACTCAGTTGCTATCTCTTTTTTGTTCTCAGTTTTCATGTTGGACCCTTGGAGAATGTGATTAAAACTATTCCTCTTCAGTGGAAAATGCTTACACACCCATGTCACGGTTTTGTGTGGAACTGAACCTAGACCCCTCGATGTCCATTCATGAACACCTTTCAGTTTTCCATGGACCCAAGATTGAGAATCCCGTATTGTATAACTGGAACTTTTCTAAGGAGTTTTTTAGGCTGACATGCTCATTGTAAATACTTTGCATTTTTTTCTTATTTCCTCACAAGATACTTTTAATTCTCCAAATCTTTAGAGAATAGGTTTGTACACGAAGAGAATCTGGACAGGGATTCATGGAGTGATCTAGATTTTCTCAATGAACGATACAGAGATAATGGGGATAATTACAATTGTAAAATCCAAGCCGCAAAAACAATCATGAAGACAAAGAAGTTTATTCTCTAATTTAAGCCCACTTCACGATAAAAGTTCAACACCGGAAGCTATCCCCATTTGGCAGGTGCTTAACACATACAAATATATTTGTGTTTCTAAGTCTACTTTTTAAAGAGTCTTTAATAAAATTGTTAATCAAAGTGTGCTTTGGCGCATATAAGTATGTCTAAATTTCATGATTTTTCCATTTCATAACAGTTTTTGAGCTACAATAATGTGTTCATTGTTTAAAACTAACCAGGGCTTACAGACTGGACAAGAGACATATGAAGAAAATATTATTTGAGACTAAGCTAAACGAACTTCTTTACTTTAAACATTACACAGTAAGGTCATTTTCATCAGGAGTGAAGATGCATCTTCGTTCAGGAGACAGGGGGCTATTTTCTTCCAGGGAATCTTTAACAAAGTCTAGAGATACTTTAGGATGTCCCAACTGGGGGGAAGGGGATACTACTCTCATCTCCTTGGTAGAAGCCAGGGATGGTGAAATACTCTGTAATGTACCTCCCCCCAACAAAGACGTATTGATCCAAAATGTCAATAGTGCCCAAACCTCCAACCTAGAGCGATGTAACAAATCCCTGTAGCCTAATTTGGGATTCAGGTTATCTACATGAGCCACAACTGTATCACTCTGTTCAAGCTCTCGTAACAAAATACCAGAGACCGGGTGGCTTAAACAGCAGATTATTTACTCTCTCACAGTTCTGGGAGCCTGATAGGAGCACCTATCAGGGCACCAGCATGGCTGGTTTCTGGTGAAAACTCTCTTCCAGATGGTGCCTTCTAGCAAAGGAGAACAAGCTCTCCAGTGTCTCTTCCTCTATAGGGGCATGAATATGACCATGGGGTTCCTACCCCGATGACCTCATTTAACCCTAATTACTTCCCCAAAGCCCCATATCGAGATGTCATCACAAAATTAAATGTATGAATTGGGAATAATGGAGGGATACCATTCAGTTCAAAACAGTAACTAAAAAAAAAATTTTAAATCAGTAATAATGATGCGTTCAAGCAAATCTAGAATACCTTGAAAAGAATAACATAATAGGGGATACCTAGGGGCGCCTGGGTGGCTCAGTCGGTTAAGCGTCCAACCTTAGCTCAGGTCATGATCTCAAGGCTCATGAGTTTGAGCCCCGTGTCGGGCTCTGTGCTGACGGCTCGGAGCCTGGAGCCTGCTTTGGATTCTGTGTCTCCCTCTCTCTCTGCCCTCCCTTGTTCATGTTCTCTCTCTCTCTCTCAAAAAGAAGTACACATTACAAAATAAAATGAAAAGATAATACATATAGAGGCACGTCTATTTCAAGAAGACACAGTTAACAACTACGGTATGAATTTTTTTAAAAAAAAAAAGAACAAGTGATCACACAGTGAAAAGGATATACCGGGGAGCCTGGGTGGCTTAGTCGGTTGAGCGTCCGACTTTCGCTTAGGTCATGATCTCGCAGTTCGTGGGTTCGAGCCCCGCGTCGGGCTCTGTGCTGACTGCCAGCTCAGAGCCTGGAGCCTGTTTCAGAGTCTGTGACTCCGTCTCTCTCTGACCCTTCCCTGCTCACGCTGTCTCTCTCTCTCTCCTAAAAATAAATTTAAAAAAAACATTAAAAATTTTTTTAAAAAAATAGGGGATACCTAATATGCGCACCTTAGATCAAGTGTAAACGTGAGAAACACATAACCCTCAGTGAGACTACAGGAGATTTTCAGACCTTGAATAATTAAGACAACAGAAAGGTTAATTTATCTGTGAAGAATGTCTTGGCAGTTTGCTACAGCAACGATCCTGAAAAATACAGGTTATCAATCTCAGGTATTTATATATAACTTAAGAGATTTCAGAGTGAGCCATACACTTGGATTTTTAAAATACTCTTCTAAATATTTTCAGCATGGACTTCCAGTTGCCAGGCTGGGGACGGATAGCAGAGAACCCAGTGACTGCTTCGAAATTCAGCTTCAAGGTTTCTCTAACTAATTTGGTGTAGGATTGATATTCCTTTCCTACTGTATGTATGTATCACTATTTGATTTTCCTGTACCACTCACATTAAAATTTTATAAGCCACCGAACAGGTAAATTGAAAAGGGAAAGAGAACTTTCTCTAGAAAGTGATAAAATAGTAATTGCATTAGGGAACACATACATTTTCAAGATGTTTCCTGAAAAATTTCTTCTTGGAATATCTTTCTGTATCAGTTCACATCCTTTAGACTTGAGCCAGCTCAAGTGAAACAGAAATGCGAGAACACGCTCTTATTACATAGAACAGTATATATTTGCTTTGATGGGAAGCTAATTGCTTTACTTTTGCTTGCTTAACCTCCTAAAAGAATATCACTCCTGTGTTTCATTTTTAAAACTGTCCTTTACTCTTAGCTTTCCCTCTGCTACTGTCCTATTCGCCCTAATGGCCTCAACAAAACCGCAGGAAAGAGTTGTCTACACTTCCTGTCTCTACTTCGGCATTTTCTACTCCACCTTCAGGTCATTATGGCCCAGATTCTGCCCCTCTTCTCCATGAAGCCAGTCTGATAAAGCCACTACTTTGTCCTTTTCTCCTTTTCTGTGGATTCTGTGTCACTAGTCCCTCATGGTCTCTCAGGTTATACCCCCACCTCTTCATCCTTTGCTTCTCCCTTAGCAATAAATGTCGAAAGCCCACAGATCCTGTAGACCCGACACCCTCTTGAATCTCAGCAAACCCTCTTGCTTTCATTGTCACCCGAAGGTGGGATCTCTCAAACACACCTTGTCGCGCCACTATCCCGAAAGAGCAGACACACATGACTAATGTCCATTCATTCAGAGGTAAACTGCTTACATTCAACTCCTCATTTCTGCTCACCGCTGCCGTCAGGACCCACTGGCCCATCATACACCCTGATTTTCCTCCTATTTTATAATAAATGGCACCAGGATAGAGACAAAGACACACTCTTTCATCACTGGGCTCTCGCGGTCTACCGTATTGCACAACTTCATCAAGAGCCTTTAATTTTCTCTTTTTTTTCTTTTTTAATTTGAGAGAGAGAGAGAGAAGAGGTATAGAGAGAACACTAGTGGAGGACAGGGGCAAAGGAAGAGAGAGAGAGAATCTCAAGCAGGCTCCACACTCAGTGCAGAGCCTGATGTGGGGCTTAATCCCATGACCCTGGGATCATGACCTGAGCACAAACAGAGACTTGGATGCTAAACTGACTGAGCCACCCAGGTGCCTCAAGAGCCTTTCTTGTAGATGTGACTGCAGTGATGCCCCTGAGTTTCTAGGTGCACAACCTGCACAGCGATACATGGGATGCTGGTATTCTCTTTCTCTCTCACTGTCGACGATCAAACAATCCCCAAATATGGTTGGCTCTACTTCTGGAATATCTCTTGCATCTATCCATTTTCCCCATCCCATCCAACTCCTACGAGGACCTACAATCCTCTTTTTCCTGACTATGGCTTATCTTGCCGGTCTGCCTCTCTAAAATCTGCAGCCACAGGGAATTTATGGGCATAATTATGGTATTTAGGCTCCTTAATGCCCTCTCACCATTGCAGATTATGTACAAACCACCTGGCTCTTGGGGCAGCTAGGTGGCTCAGTCGTTAAGCATCTGACTTCAGCACAGGCCATGATATCACAGTTCCTGGGTTCGAGCTCCTGATGGGGCTCTGTGCTGACAGCTCAGTGCCTGGAGCCTGCTTCAGATTCTGTGTCTCCGTCTCTCTCTGCCCCTCCCCCACTGGCTTATGTGCTCTCTCTCCCTCCCTCTCTCTCTCTGTCTCAAAAATAAACATTAAAACAAAACAAACAAGCAAACATACAAACAAACAAAAAAACCCACCTGGCTCTCAAGTTGTCCAGATCTGGGCCCTCCTCCCTCATCATTCCTGTTCTTTCTCTCCAGGGTTTGAACGTGCTGACCTCCTTCATTTGTCCCAAAGGTGCGTGTTCTCTCTCTCGCCTTCCCTCCATCCTCCACCTGAACAGTCTTCCCTATTTGCATCCTCCACCTTTACTTCAAGTCTCAGCTTAAACATCCTTGCATGAGGGGCCCCTCCTCTGACCCCCGACCAGGCTGTCAGCTCTACTTACATCCCGCGTCCCCTGTGCCTCTCCCGTTGCGACAAGATGGAGTTTCATTGTGTGACAGAATTGCAGGTTTCATTGTGTGTCACCCAGGGACTTCACAGGTACTGTTCACTAGCATGAAGCATTTCAGTAGACACATAGTAGGTACTTAACAAATCACCGCTGTGGATTAAGTTCTGTTGTTTCCTCAGACTCTCAGATATGGATGAAAAACACAGAAATAAAAGCTCTAAAGGTTTTAGGATGTTGTAATTTCTAAGCTATTTTAGATAACGTGACATGTCTTTTCCTAAGAACATTCTAGAATAACATTGAAAAATTGAAAATCGTTTGTTTTTTTCAAAAGTGAACATTCGCCACCCGCAAACTCAAGTCTGTGCTAATGTAAGTGTTTTTGCTCATGCAGAGAATCAAGTGACAGCTTTTCTGAAAAAGATAAAGTGGTGTCTTTTTTTATTTCAAAATGTGTTTCCCATTGAAATCTGTGAGATTAAATTTCCCCGAGGGAGGAAAATCGAGATTAATAAGTGAAAAGACTCATCATTTACAAACGTGAATTTTAACATTTTTACTGTAGACTATGGACACCTGACAGATATATACAGCGTATCACCTCCCCCCCCCGCGCCTCCCCCAGTTGTTTTGTTTGCTTTTCCAGTCCAGGGGCGAATTCTTCATATTTTGTGACACCTTCCCTCTCTTCCTTCATAAACCATGCTCAGAATCCATAAACAAACACATATAAAATCGCATCCTTGCTGAATACCAGATTTTAAAGGGGATGCAATGCACCTGCCTCAAAATGTAATACAACATCTCTCAAATGAGAATGGTTTCTTGATTTAAATTTGTTGAGTCATTCTTTTGAGCTGCAGATTTGTGAATAAGGACTACAGCCAATCGTATGTTACCTAAAGCAAGTGTATATAGTTGCAGGCTTTGTTTGGGTTCTAACATTTTAGCTCATCCATTTTGATGAGAGCCTTGTAAGATTCTCAGGTAGGTGGAAGCTGTTAGCCTGGAGTCCTCCTTCCTGTCTGTGATGTACGTGGGGAAGACTGGCTGGCACCCAGGGGACAGTGTTCAGGGATGCAGGTACTCAGGAAGCACAGGGTTCCTGGTCCGCCCCTCTTCTAGATGTGGTCTCGCCACTGAGACAGATGACCCACAGGAAACAGCAAAAAATGGAAAGTGGTATGTGACCTGGAAGTAGGTTGCACTAGGTAACTAAATGCTCCAGAAATTTATAAAAGGGGGAGGACCAAAATGGGATGAAATGAAAAGATTTTCAAAAGAGGGGGACTCTTCAGTGTTTCGTGTTTGCTTTAACTCACGAAGAATGTTGGGAGCCCATTTTCAGGTGACCGGTTTGGGGTTCAAGAGCGGTGGCAGTTAAGGCCAAGAAGCAACCCCAACTTCTGCTGGGAGACTGGACACAGGGTCTCTGGAGAGAGCCAGAAAAAGATAGGAAGACGAGAAAATAAAGCTGCATGGGATCGTTGCCTCATACAATTACCCGGAACAACTTGGGAATAGCTCTATTGAGCCCTCCCAGTAATACGTGAAGGTAGGCAACTTTGTGTAAGAGTTCTTCTAAATTGGTGGGAAGCACTATTCCTTAAATTTATCTCTGAATTCATTCATTTTCCAGAGTGGATTTTGGAAGAGAAAACAAAACACCATCTTTTTTTATAACAGAAAATTAGAAGGTTTGCAAAATATTTGGACATAGATAGATCCAATGTAATTGAAACAAATTCATTTAAAACTTAAAGAGAGCAGTAGTGTTGAGGCTAGCACTGGGAAGAACATCAGTCTTCCACCCATAGGCCTGGGTGCTGATGGTTTCAGATCTAGTTCTTGATGGAGGTCAATTTAACTAATGGCCCCTTAATTTGGTTTTAAGCCGTTCCTATGGAGGTACCCAAGTTTTAAAACAAGTTCAATATTTCAACAGGTTCACAAAGGGGTTGCTATTAATAAAATAATGGATTTAGGTAAATATGTGGGTAATACGTAAGAAGTGATAGTTTATTGTGGGCTTCTGGAAATCTTGTTCTCTTTCTTACCCACCAGGCCATGGGTGACCCTAGTAGTGGCAATATTTGGCCACAGGATAAAGTCATTTTGGAAAACTCAGAGCCCTATATGTTATTTTCATATAACCCTGACAAGGAATACACAAGATCTCAATAGAAATCCTGTAATGACATAGGATACAAGGATCACTACCAAGCTAATCAGGCTGGCTGATTGCAAAGTTGATCAAAAGTAGCTTTCACCTCTATATTCTACATAGATACATATCATTCATATCTGCATGACCAAGCCTATATTTAAGGCCATTTATTCCTATAACCTGGCTATTTGTGATTTCCAATTTCTGTGAAATCGTCATTAACCATTCCATCCTTTTTGCTGTAAGAAATCTGTTAACATCAGTTTGTAAAGCTAAGTTACCTGCTGAAACTAATTGTCTGTTTTTATTTTAGAAATTAAATAGATGAGCATAAAGACTTATATTGTCAACATCTAGAATATTTTTGCCATATTGGCTTCCATTTCTCTTTGTTTAAGGTAATCAATTATTGAAGTGATCTGTGATCATTGTAGAACATTCTCATTCCATACCTATAAGGTCTCTAGCTTGGTAATTATATATTTTACTGTTAATGTTAATTTTATTGTCTATGGTTTTTAAGATACCATGTGAATATGTCCTAATGTCATCTTGAAATGAATTTATTATTCATTTTTGTGATTTCTCCATCTCTGAAACATTTATTGTGCTATCCCTAACTGAATGGATTTCATTGTTACATTAGTTTTGTTTTTCCAAGGGTTTCTAGAATAATGTTTCCTGAACTATTTCAGGCTTGGCCTGCAAAGTGTCCTTAAGTCTCACACACCCAGGACTTTACAGCTTTTGCCCCTAGGCCAATATTTAAATCTAGACAATAAGACCAGCCTAATGGTCTCCCTGGATGCATCAAGAATTTTTTCCTTGAACTTTAATCCCTTATTTTGAATATGTGCCAGTGCTTAGCATTTTATATCAAGATACTATGAAGCGTAATGGTATTAACTGGCCTATTGATTCGGTATTCAGAATTTCTAGAGAAAATTAATATATCTTTAAGTACAGCTCTGTTTCATTTTCTAGGATTCATAATTTAGGAATAACAATTACCTTAGATCTTCCTTATTATTCACGTTCTGAGTTTGTTTTCATATATATTTTATTATCTCAAATCTTTCCTCTAGGTGAGTAATTTTATATTTCATAACGCTATCCTGTTCCTTGATCTCATCCATTATTTGGCCTATCATCCTGGTGTTTGAAATCTAATTTTATTTTTTCCTTGGAAATCTCCCTTTGCAATTCATTTTCCTATTATCTTATTTAAGTTCCTTTCAATATACATATTTTTATTGAATTTGATATTCAGAAACAACTACAAGCATTTGCCTTCCATTCTGAGTTAAGTTTGCTTCTAAGTGGTTCCCTCCTATTCTCCATAACGTCCATTTTCCAATGTGCTCCGTTTGCAATTTCAGCAATCTATCTTGTTCATGATGATTGAAACTGGGTGGACTAGATCCTACTGGTTCTTTTAAGGTAGTATGCTGACTTCATGACTCTTCTCAATCTACGGTGCACATGTATGTAGCTTGGGGAGAGATTGGGGTGCTGGAGATAAGGGAGCCCACTGTGGTGCTCTCCTCATCACTTAGATCACCTGGCCTTGGTCTTGAGTTTGTTAAATATCCTAGATTCGGATCATCGCCATACATGGTACTGTGCTTGTGAGTGGATGTGTGTGTGCTCATGAGTCATACCCTCATATTTCAGATCATTTCCCAATTCACTGTGGAGCTATGGAGTCTGAAATCAGACAGAGGAGTGCAGCTTTGTCCACTTTCCTCAATTTCACCCATTTTCTCCCCAGAACAGGAAAAGGCTAATCACAAACCTTCAATTTGATTATTTCCAAGTCTGAGTTATTAGTGGGCCCTGCAGGGATTAATAAACTCACAGTACAGATCCGTGATACAAATGGGAGACACCCGTGCTGTATTATCTGCTCTTCTCCAGAGTGTTTTTCTTTCCTTAGCCGTACTTAAAAAAAAGTTATTATCATCGACATGAGGTTATGTCCCTTCTCTGGTTCAACTGCTGTAGGTGATATTTTTTTTCTCATTAACCTTATCTCATTTCAGGGACATCCTGCATAAACAGCCCAAACCAGAGAAGGAACCATAAACCTCATCTTAAGGATTAATAATACATACTGTGAAATAACACAAGGCTCAGTAAAAGCAAACGAGTCTGCAGAGATAGATTTATGCCTAATAGAATCCCCTTTTTGTACAATCATGAAAGCTCATTGAAGAGAGTGTTCAAACTTCAATATTCTCAATATTCTTTAAGATGAAAATTGCTATTTCAGTAAAGGTGAAGTCTTATGCCTCAGTCTCAAATAGGTTCTGTAAACCTGGAATGTCTTACTGTGCTGATACGTGTTATTCACTGGTGGCTAAAAAGAATGGAAACTTTTGCCTATATAAGCAGCCATATAGGGGGTTTGTTACAGTTCAATAGTCAGCAGGAATGCCATTTTGTCTGACTCCCGCTCCATGATGCACATAGGGAAGGAAACTCACGAAGCAGAGCAGAATCTGCACAGGCAATCCACACAGTATGCATCTTCATGTGCAAGGCATAAACCATGAACTACAAGGCACAAGTTTACATTCACGGATCCACCTGTCGGGATTGTTCATAATGACTGGTAACTATGAAAGGTACATTACTTGTGACCATGATAAACATAAACATGTGCCCCATTTTGGGTTCTGAGCTGATCTTCTGCAAGGAAGAGGAATAAGTTACACCTTGGCTCATCACCCAACCAAGACACCATCACCCACTGAAGCTTTGAAGACTATTCCTCAAGAGACAACATAATTATGTTCAAGGAAAATCTGGGCTCTGGACAATATTGCTAAAACACCTAGGCAGAGAGACTTCAGGGCTCTGGGATCTTGGTCATAAACCCACTGTACCCAATGTTTCTAATTTTTCATGGGAAAATTAGTGTACATAGTACTTTATCAATGGATTTTGTGGTTTGAGCTGAGTATATAATATTGACTATTCCCAACTCCAGTGGTTGGGGAATCTCCAACATTTAACACTGAGGGTACTCGGTAATCTGAGCTGAGTCTTAAAGTAATATAATACCACAATATGAATACATTTCCTATTTGTTCCTTCACTCAATATAGGTCCTTACATGTAAGGACAGTAAGAATGTACTATGAAGACTGTGGGCCATGGATATAGATGTACTGGGTTCAAATTCCAGCCCTGCTTGTTATTAGCAATACTATATCCACAGCAAGCCAGGGGACATGTCTGCTCTTAGCTCCTTTCTCTGTAGGTGATTGCATGTAACATTCTGATCCATGTCTGCTTCATGATAACATTCAAATATATCCACTTTTCTGTGTCCCCATGTGACAGGACCCATTCTGAGCAATGGGGTTTAATTAACAAAAAGACAGTCCTTGTCTCCATGAAATGTAATTCTAGTGGATTAGAAAGACTACAAATATTTTTTTAAAAGCAAACAAGGTAACTGTGATTACGAAAGAAAGAAAGAAAGAAAGAAAGAGTAAAAGAAAACATAAAATATTCAGGCAATGCAACAGCAACTCGGATGTGGAGATATGGTTGTAAGAGTCCTGCTCTCAACTGGATTATTTAGAAGACATCTCTTCAAGGCAATAATCAGCCGGGGGACTGAACAATGGGCCAGAGTCCCCTGTGCAGAGCTGGAAGGGAGGATGCTATCTGGCAGCAGGAATAGAGCAGCAGACACCACCCAATCGTGCACTGACGGGCTATGTGTGCCCGGAACCTAACACCAGCGGAGACCCAAGTGAACACAGGTCAGGACATCAGACAGTGGCCAACAGAAGCAGGTCTATAATTTTCATGGTAGAGACTTGGTAGATCATTCTATGTATGACTGGAGGCCCTGGGGGGCTTCGAAACTGGAGAATGATATAATGTGATTATCATTTTTAAAGGTCATTCTGGGCACTGCATGAAGGAGAGACAACAGAGGAGGCAGGCATGGAAGCCTGACTCGCAGTCAGGAGTCTGAGTTAGAGAGAACTGACCAGAGAGCGGGAGCGGGGGAAGGCAGAGAGATGGATGACTCGGGGCATAATGGGTGGGACCGGCTGCCCATGGATTAGAAGTGGAGGAGTTAGGAAAGAGGAATCAAGCTTGGAGCCTGAGCACTTCCACTGAGTTGAATGGTTTAGATGGATATAGCAAGAGTGCTATATGGGAAATGTTAAATGTGATGTGCTTATCTGACATCCCAGGAGAGATATCAGGCAGAGAGTTGTCTGTGAAACCCTAGGCCTCCAGAGAAAGTTAGGGATGTAGACACTGATTCGTGAGCCATGGCATTTGATGGATTTAAACCACGGCACTGAGAAAGCAAACAGATAGAGAAGGGAAGACAGAAGAGAGAATGGAGGCTCCAGGCAGGTTTGGAAGAAGGGAAACAGCCCAGCAAGTGAGACCAGGAAGACACAGATAAGGAAGTGGGGTTGGACCACACACACACACACACACACACACACACACACACATACACACACCAGGAAGGTGTTATGTGGTGGAAATGAAAGAGAAGAAAATATTTCAGGAAGGAAGTCTTCTATGTTAAAAACATCTTAGGATGAAGATAGGAAAGCAACCATGGACTGTGAAAATACAGAGGTCATTTGAAATGCTGATAAGGATTGTCCTGCATGGAAGAAAGCGTGTGCCTCTGGAAGATTACACGTGGCACTCACTGTCTGAATTGCCGTTCTCATTTCATCTACATTTTATCTTCAAGTCATTAATTGCCACAAATGTCACAAGTATTACTGGATTTGTCTTCATCTCAATGGACCCAAATCTTGCATGTGTGCTAGCCTTCAAGTGGCATTACATCTGCCACTTAGCGTCTAAAATGACCTTGTTTTGATTTAGAGTACAATTTTGTTTGCATGCTCATAAATCCAACGTGCTAAATCAAAATAGCTTCTGTTATCCTTACCCTCATTTATACTCCCCTCTGCATATAGCCTTGCACTTGATCTGGTTCACATACTGTTAGATTTTCATATATCACAACCTGCTTGTCTTCATTGGTATAGAATTGAATTTACACTATTGATTATAAACCTCAAGATAAGATACATTGTCGCCTATCAGTCAGTCCATCCATGGACAGTCTTATTTTACATCCTTCATCTGCAACTTAATTTTTAAGCTTATTTATCTTCAGAGAGAGAGAGAATGTATGCATGCAGGGGAGGGGCAGAGAGAGAAGGAGAGAATCCTAAGCAGACTCTATTCTGTCATCACTGACAGCAGGGACTCAATCTCACGATCCTGGGATCATGACCTGAGACAGAATCAAGAGTCAGACACTCAACTGACTGAGCCACCCAGGCGCCCCTGCATTTTAATTTTATTATCCTTTCTACAGGGATAGCAACTTGAGTATGTTTAATCCTAATCTACTTCCCATTTACTATATACTTATATATAAACAACTAGTGTTTCTATAAAAGGTTTATATAAGAACTCTTCATACAAGAAAAACAAGTGAATTGAAATCTAACTTACTACATACTGTGGACTGACTTTTGTCCACCCACCCACCCAAATTCCTGTTTAGCCTCAACTCTCAATGTGATCATTGGTTTTCATGAAGCAATCAAGGTGAAATGAGGTCGTAATGGTGGGATCCTAACCCAAGTGGTTTGGCCTTGTAAGAAGAAGAAGATCTTTCCTTCTTCACACTTGTCCATGGGAGAAAGGCCATTGGAGCGCACAGCAAGGCGGCAGCCATCCACAAGCCAGGAAGAGAGCTCTCATCAGAATGTCACCTTGCAGGCACCCTGATCTCAGATGTGCAGCCTCCAGAATGGCGAGAAAACAGGTATCTGTTGGTTTAGATTCCCCCGTCTATGGTATTTTGTTAGATCAACCCAAGCAGACTAAGAACTAGTGTATATGTAACTAATGAACAAAATGTGTTGTTGTTTATATATATTATATAAATATATAATCTCATAGAATTTTTCATTCTAAATTTGCTTCTGAGATAAATATATATTGATACGTAGATAACATACTGCTTTGGACTGTTCCAGGACATCTCAAGATAATTTACATGCCACAATTTATTTGTTCATGACTTTGATAGATGTAGACTTTTTTGTTTTTCATCATTATATACAATGATGAAATTAGCATTCTTTAGAAGTATTTTTGAACTTGTGTAAGATTTCCACAGGGAAGGTCATCAGGGAGGTGCCCAGCTTTGACTGGGGGAGTCATACTGCTGTAGACCAGAGCAGGGGAGGGGCAGAGAGAGGGGAAGACACAGAATCTGAAGGAGCCTCCAGGCTCTGAGCTGTCAGCTCAGAGTCCAAAGCGAGACTAGAACTCATAAACCGCAAAATCATGACCTGAGCTGAAGTCAGACGCTTAACCGACTGAGCCACCCAGGCGCTCTTAGACCAGATATTCCTTATCACTTCTTTCCGTTGCACTCTGCACATGAATTATTCACCAAGAGCCCCTCTTGAATACACACCTTGGTGGTAGAACCACTGGGTTCTGAGTTAAACATTTACCCCCGATGATCACGTGCTTGAAGATTGCTGCATGACTCTAGGCTCCCCCTGAAACTGTGCTTTCTGTACTGTCAGTAAAGCTTGTATCTAACTTTTTAAAAAAAATTTTTTTAAATGTTTTATTTATTTCTGAGAGAGAGAGACAACGTGAGCTGGGGAGGGTCAGAGAGAGAAGGAGATACAGAATCTGAAGCAGGCTCCAGGCTCTGAGCTGTCAGCACAGAGCCTGATGCAGGGCTTGAACTCACGGACCATGTGATCATGACCTGAGCCGAAGTCGGACGCTTAACTGACTGAGCCACCCAGGCGTCCCATGTATCTAACTTTTTACAACGTCAGCAACTGGGAGACATGAAGGGCTATTTTTATCTTCTCATTAATGAGCATATAAGCCTACTTACCAAGTAAATCAGATTTTTAAAAACACGTGGTGTGTTATCCTTTCAGATTCACTGAGAGTTTATTTACCGGATCATGTTGTTCTATCCCGTTGATTTTAGGAACTACTAAGACATTTTATATAACAGTTATTGGTCAGCTGTATAACACATATAAATTTCTGGTTGATCATTTGCCTCTTTTTCGTCTTTAATTATACTATTCCTTTTCAGTTATAATGTACCTGAATCTATAAAGATTTCCATTTTAGATATCTCTACTTAATACCATTAGGGAGTAACATATAACATAAAGATGAGACCAAAAAAAGCAAACACCGTGGTCATTATCTGCACCGGATACTTAAATATACATATAAATCTCAGAAGAATCAATGAAAAGGTTCATGATAAAATGTGAATACAAGGTGACTGTAAAGATCAAAAATCTATGAAGATGAAGAAAATATAATTAGAAAATGCAAAAAGATACTATTTGCACAACCATTAGATTATCACATGGCCAGAAATTACCCGTGGTATATTGGCTCCTCAGAGAATATATTTTAAGTCAACTAGTGAAATGAAAGAGTAAATACAAGGGGCAGTGGCGAACATTGAGATACCCATCCTTCCCAAACTAAATAAGAAAATTTAGAGGAGGGGGGGAATGAGCAGTTTTCAAAACTTATGACAGTACAGATCTCTCTGTATTTATAGACCAATTCTGAAAAAGGCAAAGATGACATATCCTTCTATATGGAAGACATTATAAAGCCAGAGTTGGGCGCTCCCAAAGATATAGATAAACAGGCCAACATGAAAGGAGAGGAGAAGCGTCACTTGTGAACCACAGTTGTTTAGAGCCTACACACCATGAATCAAGATCACCAGGCTCAGAAAACTTGCTCATCGTATGAAGAAAATAAAATTAGATTAGTCCCTCAATCTAAAGCTGTTAGAAAACCCTTCAGATAGAATATGTTGTATGAATATAAATGGCAAAGCTGTGGAACACTTGTGAAAAAATATAGTACGATATTTTTAAAAATCCTTCCCCATCTGAAAATCATAAACAAGTTGCAAATCTCAAAACATAGAGAAATTGGCTGATAGTAAAAATGTTATTTATCTTGTCATTTCACTGAGAATAAGGATTTAAAGGTATCGTATATTCTACCAGATATAGAAAAAAAATGAGCCTATTCTTACTGAATGAATTAATGCCAAAACAAGCCATCAAGTCCACTCTGGCCTCCTTGATCTTGTGTGGGGTCGGTCCACAGAGACTACTGGACTCCCTATGCTCACCCAGCATTTATCATAGCTCATGGACCTTAACAAGTTCTCTCTCCTACCAGACAGTGCTTCTCAACCACGATTTGACCTCCCAGGGGACATTTGGCAAACCCTGAAGACAGGTTTGGCTGTCATAACTGTGAGAAAGGATTCTCCTGGCATCTAGAAGGTGGAGGGTAGGGATGATGTGGAACATCCTATAGTGCATAGGGCACATACCCCACAACAGAGAATTACCTGGCTCCAAATATCCCCAGTGGTGAGTTTGAATAATGAAGTACTGAATTAAGCACTCCTTCTGGGCACAGATTGTGGTGTCCATATTTTTATACCCAGCAGTGAGCACAACATGGTGGAAACCCAACTACATTTCACTGAGTAAAGTGCTAAATCAACTGATTTAATGCTGCTAATAAACCTCTTTTTTCCCCCGATCCTTTTACTTCCTTTACAGACCTGCTGTTATCATCCTTTACATAAACTTCTTCATTAGATGTATTTCATTGAGGTTTATTTCTACCTCTCAATTATTGCGCTCTATTGAAACTATCACACTATGAAGCTATTCATACAATCATTCTAACAAACGAAAAGGGAACAAGTTTTGAAATAAAGGTAACTTACAGGTGTAATCCTAAATAGCATTTAGCCCTTCCCCAGATTTACTGGCTGAAATCAAGACAACCTTAAAGGAAGAGCATTTAGCTCTTCCCCAGATTTCCTGACACACAGAGACCTTCTAATTATGCCTTTATCCAGAATTATTCTTCAGAACTTCATCTATCTTCCGTAGAAGAGATATGGAAGCAGACATTAAAAGTCACTTTTCTACTTCAGATAGCTTATGCGGCAAGGTACCTATCTTACATAAGGATGATTTGTTTCCAGGCATATATTTTTGAAATACAAAATGCAAAGTAGAAGTTCATTTTTTACATCTAGACTCTCCAGGAATTTTTGTAAGCAGAGGTGTTTTCCTACAAGCTTTGGTCTTATTGTGTGGTAAGAGGTGACAGCTTTTTTAATGACCTAAAAGCAACCTTTGTGGCTCAGTTATGCCATGATTGGTTTCCCAGGGATAAGGATAAGTACTTCAAGACTGCTAGGCAGCCATCAACTCTTACCAAGTTCAAGAGTGCCGGCTCTTTTCGGCAGTAGCCCACAAGACCGTTTTATACTCTTATGAACTGCTGAGCACTTAATTTTACCACTACAGACACCAGTCTCTTGTCTATGAAACAGAGGTGACAGATCACGAGTCAGTTTTATTGGTGGGGACAGGGATGAAAAACACAGTCATGCATCTAATTCCCTTGAAATACCAATAGCCTGTAGAAGTTCTCTGTCTCTCTCGTTTTTCAAGCTGCGTGCCTTGAGGATGGTAAGAGATTCCAAAGAAGTTTGTCGAGGCCATTTAGTGTGGATGATCTGTAGGACCAGGTTGATGGATGGGAAGGTCATTCTAGAAAATTTGGTTTCTGGGGACTTTCCTCAGCAAACTGTGCCAGCAGTTCGGCTGTCTCACACAAAGGAGATTTATAGCCCAGGCGGGAAGAGGTGAAGCATGCCCTGGGCAGATGAGAAATTACCTACAGAGAACAAGGGGTGGCTGTGGGGTGACGGGGTCTTCGGAGAGAGCATCCTCTAGCACAGCCTGGGGTCCGTTGCAGGGCACAAACGACTCCAGTTCTACTTGTGAGATGAAGCCCCACACGTCACTGATCAGGAGTCAGGTTTCAGGCTGTTTTAGTCAAGAGAATGTGTTCATGAAAAGCTATCTAGGTCAACCTCCACACCTTATCTATTTGGAAGCTCAGTCGGAGTATTAGTAAGGATGAAGATGGACACATCTTACAGTGATTTTTTTTTTTCCATTGGAGGCATGAGGAGAAGTGAATCTTTCTCGTTGCCTTGTGGGGAGCTGGGAGACAGAACTAGAAAGTTCTCCTCACTGCTCTGGGGAAATAGGAGGCTAGTGTTGCTTACGAGTGAGGTCTCAACTCTTGTGTAAACCATGAGTAGGGATCTGCATGTCTGCATCAGGACCAGAGCACACCAGCCTCCCCTACGGAGCTAGGCACTCCCTCATGGGCACAATCAGCCTGAACTCCCAGTCAGCAAGTGCACTGAACAACATCAAGAAGAAGCCTGTCTACAAGCCTGAGAGGAGACCACTCCTCACTTCAAGGATGGCAAACAATACAAAGTCAAGTATCTTGTACATTGCAGTCTCTCCACCAAGTAACCCCCTGCCTGAAGGTCATCTCAAACGAAGTCATCTTAGCCTCACATATGTTAACCAGCCACCTCTCATGTAGGCAGGGCACTTATGTTGGACATGGGGCAGATCCAGACCTTGGAGAAAACCACTGGCCTTCTGGTCTGGTCTGTCTTTCCTTTCACCTGCTACTCATCCTGCATCTTGGAATGCTACTTTAAAACTCAAAACATGCCGAGCTATTAGGCAAGAGTCTACACAACATGGTTGGCACAGTTGACCATGTAGATGGTAGAATCACTCATATCAGCTAGTCCAATCTTCATGGGTGAAACAAATTTGAAAAAAATAACACCCCCCACAAAGAAGAAAAGAGCCCACATATTTGTTTCTTCTTCCCTATGACCATCCCATTGCAGGTGAGAGATGGAGATAGCAGTTGACCTCCAGAACAGGAGTGAAATCAGCCAAAGTTAGTGTCTGCACAGGCTGGGACAGAAGGATCTGAGAGGGCATCCAGGCAGACAAAATGGGACTCCACCTGCTTGGATGCAATTGTAGATTCCAGTAAAACAATTTTGACTGAAAAACTGCAGAGAAACAGAGAACTTTGGAGAAGACAAGTGTCAGGTCTATATGACCTTCAGGGATCTTTGTCCAGCTCCAGCCACCTGCAAAGACACTGCAGAACCTGCGTCAACGTGGTGTCCAACTCATGGGATACGTTCCAATGAGTGGTCCAGGGAAGAAGCCAAACCTCAGGCAAGAGTTCCCTTGAAGCTACAGAGGAGCATTAGACAGCTTCATAAAAGTCCCCAGGGTCTCAGAAGGGCTAGCATGTTAGAAGAGAATAAAAAGAAAGTACCTGCCCCTCACCACTTGGAGGAGAGGTGGCATTTAAAGGATGCTACTTGGAAAGAAAGTGTGTGTAGTTGGATGAACTGTGGCCTATGGAGGCTGGTAAGCGCTAGGGTGATACTTAAGGCAGCACCTAACAGAATGAGTCACCCAGCAAGGGGCTAGCTGAGGCCAAAGAGTCATGACCCACATGGGCTCCCGACTCCTCTGCACGACCTCCACTCCAGCCCTCCCTCTCAGCTTCCCTTTAACAGATGATACTGGAACCATCAGGGCTGTTACTGTGACCCCTCCTTGTTGCCAGCGATGCCCAAACTTTATTGTGAACAGAGGGCACCTGAGGATCTCATGCAACTCAGAGTCTGATGCCGTCATCAGCGAAACTCTCAAAACAATGTTCTTTCTGTAAATTACAATGCAAAGCCACTAGTGTGCGCTTAGGCTTACGTATAAAAACATTCACAGATGTACCAAAACCGGAACGAACTGGCCATTGTCTAACTATTAGAGTAAAACAATTTTGACTGAAAAAGCGGCATAGTGGCCAAACTCTTCTTCTGCTTTGAGCGGAAACTTCCATACAGGGCAGACGGTCATCCACACCCTTCTGCCATCACACTTACCTGAAGCGACTGTAACCCCCTGATCACTTCCAGATTCTGCAGGTCCGAAGAGACCTAATTGTCTCCTTGTGAAAATAATCTGCCCTGACATGTGATGTAAGGTAATGAGATGCTCACTCTACCCCCACACAACTCACCTGCATGGATAAGAAGCATTCGTTTACTGACGGGAGAATCCACAGAAAATATTTAAGACCTTCCCCCCATCTCAGAAAGAATGAGCTCATGGTGGTCATGAAACTGAGCCTAGAAGCCTCGTTTCCACACCACGTCAGCCAGTTTCTTTATTCCCTGAACCATATGCTCATTTCTTAGCTGAAATACCCTGTGAGGGGTTGTCAAGAACTAAGATTTACTAAATTTGTGTAGTTTTTGCTTTTCTCTTAGCTCAGAATTAGAAACATATGTTCATCACCTCTGCCTATGAATAGTTCAGCACAAACTATTTTTTTTTCTCATTTTATTCAGAGTAAATCAGTCAAACAGATCTTTCTTCAAAGCTGACCTGACAAAAAAAAAAAAAACGTGACACACACAACTTATTTTATTAATTGTGTTTCTTTGTAAGCCAGCAAATGAGCTCAATTAACTAATATATGGCCGTGAGTCTTAGCGCCTTAATTAGTGCTGCCTTCAGGTAGGAGATGCTAATGGCATCATTAAGCTGTGGAAGCCACATGAAGAGCCTCTGAGACCCAGAGTTCATGTTTGAAGTAGGGGCTGATAATGGGATCTGGGACTTTTCATCTCTAGAGTCCTGTCTTTAATGGGGCCATGGTTGCAGCCGAGAATAATTGTCATCTGAAGGCAGCTCCCTGCACAGTCCAAGGAGGACTGGATGAGTTGACACAAAAGTCTCTCCTAAGTCAGCCCAGTGGGCATTGAGGATTGGGCATCACATATAATGTGGAAACAGGTGCTTCTCTGCAGGGGCAGGGATCGTGAGGGCTGACAGTTATCGGCAGCTTAGATGTCATGTAAGGGCATTTAGGAAGGCAGATGGCCACATCCTGGCCCAAAAGTGATGCTATTCATAGAGTAGTCATTACAAAATCTGGGACTCAGATGTCAAAAGAGTTACACAGTAGCTATCACTGTCCAGGAGGTGAAAAGAAAATAAAGAAGATAGGCCAAGTTTATCTACCATAAACCAAGATGGATCTCATGCTCTTTCTCCTTCTGTCTGCCATGTGAGGTCGCGGCAAGAAGATGTCTGTCTCTGAACCAGGAAGAGACACTTGACCAGATTCCGGATCTGCTGGCACCTTGCTATTGGACTTCTCAGAGTCAAGAACTGTGAGAAATAATTTATTGTTTAAGCCCCCAGTCCATGCTCATTTGGGACAGTAGCACGTGAGCCCACAATCATCTCGGTAGTTGAAGGAAAGTAGAGATATATTTTTTTCTGGGTTAGGATCAGTACACTCCCCTTCCCAAATACACCCCAACCCACAGGAAGCCCCAGGCACATTTGCAGATCCCTAGATTTATGCAGTTTAAGTTCCATTACCTGTTCTTCAGAAGACATGATTGGGAACCACCATATCGGAGCATCAACGTGAGATGTTAAGTTAGGTGTATTTGATGTATTGTCATTGAAATTCATATTATTGTGCGCCTGGGTGGCTCAGTCAGCTAAGTGTCCAACATCGGCTCAGGTCATGATCTCGAGGTTCGTGGGTTCAAGCCACACATCAGGCTCTGTGCTAATAATGTGGAGCCTGCTTGGCAATCTCTCTCTCTCTCTCTCTCTCTCTCTCTTCCTGCACCTCCCCAACTTGTGTTCTCTTTCTCTCAATATAAATAAATAAACTTAAAAGAAAGAATATTATCATAGTGTGCCAACTTTTCTAAGATAAGGTGTTTTTGGCTAAAAATCCTATTCAGTGAGACTAATCATTCCTACTCATTGTCGGGAGAACAATGCTAGGACTTCCTGAAGGGACGCTGTGGGAAAAGCCACTCCAGGATTACCTGCGACTCTCATCTCTTGTTTCCCTTCTCCTTCTACCATCATACAGCCCTGTAAGTGTTACTTGAAGTGTGTGCTGTGCATGCATTTTCAATAAAGAGGTCTGCACCCAAGAAGGTGCTGCAGAGGAGTTGTCCAGGTCAGGAACACAGATGGAAAGAGACCTGGAGGCACACTTTGATTTCCTAAAGCCTCTGCTATTGGGACATTGTGATAATTACTTTACCTCTTCACTCTGATGCAGTCTCGGGTGGTAAACTATTCAAGACGTTGTTTCCTAGAAAAATCTGCAAACCCAATGACAAATCTCTCTGCAGGGCTCATGTATTGTTTCAATATTTTTCCCTTCCTTGGAATTAGTAAAGCACTGTTCACATTTCTCCTGATCACTCATGGGTATTGGAAACATACATGGGCCTTTGAAAGGGACTACTTCTCCAGGGTCCTCACTGAAAGGGTCACAAAAATACTACTTAAAAAATAAGCATAACTGAAAACCACATAGGAGGCATCTTGGCAAAGCAGGGAGAAGAAAGTGACATTGTCTTTGCTGGAACAATGCCAATTTAGAATTATTTCACCTCCATTTTATCTCTTAGTTTATGCCTTGATTATCAATATTTATCATTTGGTTAAATAAAAGGGTAAATGGATTAAAATGAGTAAATAATTTTGTTCTCTTCTTCGCCTGCAAGTTTATAGGACATCTTCATGAAAATAACTATATTTGAGGGGTACCTGGGTGGCTCAGTGGGTTGAACATTCGACTTTGGTTCAGGTCATGATCTCATGGTTCATGAGTTCAAGCCCCGCATTTAACTCTGTGTTGAGAGCTGGGAGCCTGGAGCCTGCTTCAGATTCTGCGTCTCCCTCTCTCTCTGGCTTTTCCCCACTG
Organism: Crocuta crocuta; assembly: GCF_008692635.1. Classification (NCBI taxonomy): domain Eukaryota; kingdom Metazoa; phylum Chordata; class Mammalia; order Carnivora; family Hyaenidae; genus Crocuta; species Crocuta crocuta. The sequence continues at coordinate 5,201,338 of NW_027551559.1, forward strand.
ATGAATACTTTGTCTCTCTCCTTCCCTCTTTCAAAAATGAATAAACATTAAAAACATTTAAAAAATAAAATAAATAAAATAAAGTAAAATAACTTTTATTTGAGGGACACCTAGGTGGCTCAGTTGGTTAAACTTCTGACTTCAGCTCAGGTCATGATCTCAAAGTTCTTGAGCTGAAGCCCCACATTGGCTCTCTGCTGTCAGCACAGAGCCCACTTTGGATCCTCCGTCTTCCTCTCTGCCCCTCCCCAATGGGGCGCACAATCTCTCTCTCTTAAAAATAAAAAAATCATTAAAATATCATTATAAAATAACTATATTTGTTATTTACAGGGGTAAAGCAAATTTCCAATGAGGAGCTTACCAATTATACATACATGTGAATATCAGCATCTTGAATCAATTTCAACTCTTTCCAGGTTAATCTGGGGTAAATTAATTAAACCAGAGTCCTGCTGAGCGAAGTCCTTCCCTCATTACTCTGTTTTGCCTTCTCCTCTTTCTATTATCACCCAAAGACCTCTCGGCCTAAAACAGATAGTAATTATTTTCCACCTTTGCCCCCATTGTTCAAAGCAGTGTGTGATGTTTTGACTGTGACATTAACACAGAGCTCATTAAAGCCACACAGAAGGAATGAGCTCACAAGAGCAAAGATTTTGCGCTCAGGGTTAAAGCTGCATGAATAACCTTACCTCCACACACTAAGGATTCCAGGACCAATATCAGTATTAATACTAATATTAGTATTGGTGAAATCTAACGATGATGAATAATAATAGTACGATGCCACAAATAAGCAACAGGAGCAAATATATTGAATAGTAGATGAGCATAAGCTGTTATATGGTGAAGAAAATGCAAAAAGGTGGCTTTTACAATATTGCTGCTAATCCTGGGAAGAACAGTGCTAGAAAAGACAGTCACAGGTCACTCTCTGTCTTAAAGGTGATTACCAAAATTTACATAAAATATCAACAAACTGAGTCAGTGAGTTAAAAAGAACAAAAAGGAAAATGCACATTGTTGCACATGAATTTCGCCTCAGTCCTTCCTTCTTGACCCAGAGTTTACCTTCCGGGCCTGCACTCGGGGGCTACGTGACTATCCTCAAGTGCAAGGAAGAAAACAAATAAGAAGACACAGGTTACTCCGTCAAGTTCCTCCTAATCCTCCTATACGTGCAAACATATGATATTTGTCCTTCTCTGCCTGACTTATTTCGCTCAGCATAACACCCTCAAGGTCCATCCATGTTGCTACACAGGCCAGATTTCATTGTTTCTCATTGCCATGTAGTATTCCATGGTAGAGGAACAAGGGGGAGAAGAAGGGCAGAAATAGTGGGGGAAAGGGAGAGAAGCAAACCATGAGAGACTCTTGAATGCTGACAAAAACTGAGGACTGATGGATGTGGGGGGAGGGGGGATGGGCATGGAGGAGGACACTTGTGGGGATGAGCACTGAGTGTTATGTGGAAACTAATTTGACAATAAACTATTAAAAAAAAAAAAAGAAGACACAGGTTAATATCCCCTGCTAATGGTTACTTACTTATAACACAGTTTGCATACTTTGTCCTTGAGATAATGGCAATCCGTTAAAACTCCCCCAAACCCTAAACCTTACCTTTAAAATAACAAATGTTGTCCTACATACCAGGATAAGGGTTGTTCTCTTTATCACTTTGTAATCTTTTTACAATAACCGCTCTCTGCTTCTGTACTGCCTGCTTGCTCATTATGAAAAGCCCTAAGTCCTTGGACTTGGGGCCGCACATTTAGAGTTCTGTGTTAACTCTGTGTGGTCTGGCCGGTAATAAAGACTTCCTTAATTCGGCTTCGGCAATCTCAGTTGGTCTCTGTGTCTCTCGGCATAACAACATGACCAATTTGATTTCACCTTGGGAATTCAAGTTCGGTTTATTATTTGAAAAATAGTCTGTCTATACACACACAAGCACACACACATACACACACATGCACGCGCATGTACCAATGTGAATCGGCACACCCACACTCATACACATATACACACAACGTCAATCTCCTGTAGTCATTTAGTCTCCTTAAGGCCAATTAGTAGTCTTAAAACCAAGATTAATATAAATAATTTTAAAAATGGTATGGGTTATTAAGGGAATACCTCCACAACCTATTAATAAGTAAAAAATACAAATTATTAAGCAATATAGTTAGCAGATGTCTTGTGTTTAGAAAAATATATACAAAGCAAATGTATTATGTATATATATAATCCTTTGTATATATATATAAGGGATTACATGTAAACACTTATGTAGACTCATTTAAATTTGTATATATGCATATATCATTGTCAAAGAAAAAACTGGAAAAGTTCAAAGACAGAAACCACACTTGAGCAGGGTAACTTTTGAGGAGTCTGGCCCTGGAGAGGGGCTGGCCCATGGGGAGGATGTGCTAAGTGTAGCTTCACCGTGTGGATGCAGAGCAAACATTCCCCAGAGACGAATGTCGGGGTGTTCCCTCTCCTACCCCATCCTCTGTTTTAATAAGTAAAAAGGTACATAAGAAAACCCCTGTGACTGTGTTCCTCATTCCCATGTAGTATGTTTTAAGATTTGATCCTGAGGGTGGCTCAGTCGGTTAAGCATCTGACTCTTGGTGTCGGCTCAGGTCATGATGTCACAGATTGTGAGTCTGAGCCCCATGTCGAGCTCTGCACTGACAGCGTGGAGCCTGCTTGGGATTCTCTCCTTCCCTCTCTCTCTGCCCCTCCCCTGCTCTCTCTCAAAATAAATTAATAAACTTAAAAACATCTCAGGATTTGATCCTGAGAAGTAACAATGTGTTAAGTGAAGCACATTGAGGGCAGTAAATACTGACAAGCTGTCCTTTGAAGACTGGACCTACCCATCCTCCAGGGAAAAGACAGTAGCTACTGCCCTACATTGTCAACAAATGCAGGGTGGTGCCCTTCTTTTATTTTTTCAATCTTGAAAGTCTTGTGGGAGAAAAATTATAGCCCGGTGTGATTTTCACACATCCTTAAGATTTTCCCTTCTCTGAATTCCCTATCTCTAACCTTGGTACCCTGATCTATTGCTTTTTTATGTTTTTTAAGTATTTATAGATTTTTAAATATAATCCTAATATAAATCTTTTATTGCTATGCATGCAGCAAATGCTTCTTAAGTGTTTGGCTTATATTTTAATTCTACAATGACTTTGTCACACTCAAACAGATTTTCATGATGTCATATTTACCTTTGTTTCCATGATGGTTTTTGCCATGAAGGGAAAAACTCTCATTTTGTGATTTGTTGGCAAGGTTATTTCCTATCCCAATGTTAAAAACAATATTTTTACAGAGTTTTCCTATAATACACTTACAACATTCTTTTGTGTTTATCATTTGGATGTTTCTGAAATATATCTTTGTGATTTCTTCACTCATCAGTGATTTGAAATATCATCTTTTTGATAAATTGTTTCCGATATATATGGTCTCTGAATATTATCTATATGTCTCAATGATTGGCTTATATATTTCTTTCTTTTTAAATTTTTTAAGAATTTATTTATTTATTTATTTATTTAGAGAAGGACAGAGCATGATCAGGGGAGGGTCAGAGAGAGAGGGAGACACAGAATCTGAAGCAGGCTACAGGCTCTGAGCTGTCAGCACAGAACCAGATGGGCTCGAACTCGGGAACAGTGCGATCATGACCTGAGCCAAAGTCAGATGCTTAACCAATTGAGTCACGCAGGTGCCCCTATATATTTCTACATCATTATTAAAATGTTTTAATTACTCTGGATTTATAATGTGTCTTGATACTCGGTAAGGCCAATGTCCTTATTGTTTTACATAACTTTGATTATTCTTGGGGATGTTTTCTTGATGGATTTATAATCAAATTATCAAGATAAATTAAAGTGCTCCTGAGAAAGTTTTTCTCAAATTTGCTGATTTTTATATTATAATTAGCACAGGATCACTTTTTTACTCTCAAGTCTGCCCAAACGGGAAGAGTACACACCTCTCCATATATTCAGGGCATAGATGGCTTTTATATAGATTAATATATATTAAAAAAAAAAGTCTCAACATTCTCTGCTGGGATTCCTTTTAGAAATTTTGTAAACTTCTTTGGTAGTTATTGCTTGCAGATCTGTTTTCTTCTTCTTACACTATCTAAATAGCTATTCCTTTACAAGAGAATGCTTTCCTTTCCGCACCTCACCCATGCTGACCCACCCAAATCGAGTGTTAGCGGGTGGATTATGAGGCTCACAGCTATAGGTCACAGGGACTTGATGACACGAGAATCTATGGAGGAGCATACAGAAGGCTTCTTTTATTGTCCTCCTGAAAGACAACTGGCTGAGTTCACACAGATCTGGCTACAACCAAAGCAGGACTGAGGGGTCCAATTGGGGTGCCAAAGATGCTTCTCTTCTTCCAAGAGTAAAGTTCACAAACTCCATTTTATGGTCACACGTGTGTATCTGCATAAAGGAATATCACTTAGTTTTGTCATCATTTAGTGCAATATCATTACCAGGCTAACGTACTATATGTGGTCTTTCTATACTTGTTTTTTTTCTTTCCTCGCTCTTGTGACAAAAGTTAATGCACACTATGGCTTGCAGCTACAATAAATTCCTTTTTAGGACTGTTTAATGTTCCTTGCTGTAAATCCATTAGCCCATTGCCATGTGTTTGGTTTGCTCTTATGAACAACCTCTTGAATATTCTTAACTCCTGGTAAGATGAGCTAAATTTTAATATGGATGTAATAATTGGGCCATTGGGTATGAAAATTTCAACTTTATAGATTATAGTCAAAATTTATTCGAAATATATTCAAATTTCTTTCTACCAAATTTACAATAGCTATCAAGTATAGAATATATTACAGCAAGTTATCCCCAACGTTAGAGATTTTTAGACTTCCTAGTAACTTAATAAAATTATTTTTAAAATATTTGATTCTTACTACTCAATATTTTAAAATAGCCCAAGTTTTAAAATATTCTATTTTTTCCTGTTTTAATCCTTACGTAGAAATTTCTTGTTTGAATTTTATTACTATTTATTCTCAGATTTAAACATAGTACCATAGAGATCTTGAATTTGCCGTGTTAATCACATTCACCTTTTGAAAATATCAACAAGAACTCCACAAATGTTATATTTGATAGAAAGCTGTGTACTGGGTTTCCCTGAGAAAGTTTATAATATGTGTGCTCATACCTAGCCTCAAAAAAGCTGGGGGAACTTGATATAAAATGGTATATTTTTGAACATATGACCATATTATTACTAATACCGCTGAAGTATCTTGAAATAAATGTCATGCTTTAATAAAGTTGTGGCTTGTAGGGTAATGCTGTCACTTTTTTAAAGATGGCTTGAACACATTTTAATTTTTACAGCTTTAGTGTGAACTACCTTTCTGACCATTTCTTACAGAAAACAGTCTTTACTTTTGCCAAAACACATATAAAAATAATGAAACCCATCAGAGTCTGTTCTGCTACTGTATCTGTGTGAAGAGTTTTTATAAAAGCAATGCCGGCCGCTTACATCTGCCTGCACAAAACAGTTATACTAAAACCAACAAAATGAAGAGACAGTTGAGTTGTGGGATTTCTACATCATTTCATCCTTTGTTTCATCCTTGGATTCTCTGAAGGGTCATGGTGATGACATCACCTGTTCACCTAGTATCTTTGTTATAACGGTGGCAACAGAACATTTAATACGATTTCTTCCCCCTTGAGTATGTTCCTTCATTTGTGTTGTGTCAGCTTATTATGAGAACGAAAAGTGCATTTCAGTTTTTAACTCTGGTGACACGTGACAACCTTTTCCTTGATCTGATCAGTATCTTTGCCATATCTCCTTGCCTTCTGCTTCCTCGGCTGACTCTTTTCACTTGGGAGCCCTTCAGGTTCTAGACTCCATTTCTTACCCCCTCTCACTCTGTCTTCTGGTCCCACTGGCACGCCGAAGACTCCGTATTTATATTTTCTGTGTTCTTCAATTCGGTTCTCAAGAAAGCGCAACTTATCTGCAGGCAGTGGGAGAGGAAATGGGGATACAGCTCTTCTACCACAATAGCCTGAATTAAATCCTTAAGCCCTATGTCAAAGTTTCACACATAGGATTATGATCATTCCTGTTCCATTAGATCTTGAATATCTGTATCCTGAGTTCCTATAAATGTTTGTTTTCATACATAAACAAAGACAGTTTTTTCGAACACTTGGACAGCTCAGTCGATTAAGTGACGGACTCCAGATTTCAGCTAAGGTCATGATCTTGTGATTGGTGAGTTCAAGCTCCCCATTGGGCTCCACGCTGGCAGTGTGGAGCCTGTTTGGAGGTCTCTCTCTCCCTCTCTCTCTCTGCCCCTGCCCAGCTCACTCTCTCTCTTTCAATGTAAATAAATCAATGTAAAAAAATAAAAGAATATGAGAAGAACAGTTTTTAAAATGAGGGCAGCATATCATTACACTGCTTCTGTGATGGAATGATGGGGTTTGAGGTGAGGGGAGAGTGAGGGAAGGAGACGTTCCCTCCCACATTCCCAGGGAATTCACGTCTGCTTTTCACTTAGCAAAGAATAAGGAATGTCATCAAGAGTGAGGTGGCCGCGTAGAGGAGGAACAGACCCTACATTTCAGGGCACCTTTCCTTGGTCATGGAGGTCCAGATGGAGGTGGGCTCAGGAGGGACACTGTACTGTAGGAGCAGGGGTGGTCTGGTGACATCTGAGAAGTCCCGTTGTTGCCGCAGCACAGGTGCCTTTATTCAGGGCTTCCATCCCCACTGGGGAACTTATGCAAAATACCCAAGTACATCATTTAAGAGATCTGCAAACATGGGGACGTCCTGGAGTCACCAAATAGCTCCATTTGGAAGAGAAAGCAGGGTCTGTGTCCAGGTGTCCACAAGCATAGCATCTGGAAATTGGTCTTCCCAATTTATTTCTTAATTGAAAATGGAAAGAAATTATTTCAACTCCTTTGTATGCCTTTGCCAGAGGGGTGGGGTTGGGGGGAGAAAAAAAACAAGAAGGAGGAGGAGGAGGAGGGAGAGATTTTCAGGAATTGCTCCTGTGACTTTGGGGCAAATGAGTCTGAAATCTGAGGCCAGCAGGCTGCAGAGCAATAAGGAGGAAAATCAAGGTAGGGCTTCTATGTTGCAATATTGAGGTAGAATCTCCTAGTCCTCAGGAAACCTCAGCCTTTGCTTTTAAGGACTTCAACTGATTAGATGAGGCCCACCCACATTGGGAGGGTCATCTGCACTATCCAATGTAGTGACTTAAATGTCAATCACATCTAAAAATTACCTTCACTACAAAGTCTAGAATGATGTCTAACCATACAACTTGGCATCATAGCCTGGCCAAGGTGATGCCTAAAATTAATCATCAGTCACAGAGACATTAAGTAACTCTCTCAAGGTTGCACAGCTAGGAAGCCCAGGGTCCTATTTTGAAGCCAGTCAGCCCCACATCGAGCCCATCCGCTCAGCGGCTGCACTAAACTAGTCTGCTGTCCTGAGTTATGTCTGAGTGGATTTTCCTGTTTTCTGCCTTTAAGGAAATCTGATTCCAAATGCCAAAGGGAAAATTTAAAAAGAAGCACTGACACACATAAAAAGTGAGCTAATCACCGACATGCACAAGGTTAGAAGAAACCCAAACAATCTGAAAGCGTGACTGACGGCTCCCAGCCTCTAATGAGCACTAGGTATTCAGAGTGCCCGGTTTCTTCAATTAAAGACCCAGGGGCAGCAGAAGCGCTGTGTCACAGAGGAGTGACAGATGTGTCGGCCGCAGCAGGCAGCTGGGACGCCCATAAGGGGAGGATACTGTGTACGGCCTCCATTCATGGCCTTCATAGGGGATTTAATTACTAGGGGCTTTGCTCCTTCTCTGTCCATTTCATGAATTAGACATTGAGTTTCGGCACCCGTTTCCAAGTCACCTACAATTCTCGGGCCAGAAAAACAGCCAGGAACTTATCTGTGCTTATCATAAAAAGAAATCGAGAAAACACTGCAGTCACCTTATGGCTTATTTATGGTAAATATTTAGGTATCTGTTAACAGTATTAAAGGCGGTGTAATTAGGTTCAAGGTCGTCTGGAGATCCGCGCGCCCGCATAATGACGCCTGGAGTGACATGGGGCATCTGGGTAGCTAAACCTCCACCGAGTGGCGAAGATGAGCGTCAGGAGGTTCTGCAGTTTAATACTGTAGAACATGGAGGTGTTGTTATCAATCAGGAAAAAATAAATAAATGCTCCCGGCCGCAGTGAGCCACACATACACACACAGCGGATTTGGAGGTAAGCAGTCATCTTGGATCTGAACCGTGTCTTCCTCCCAATGAATAAAAGACTTTGTCGTTTTAGCCCCCCCCTCCCCCCCCGGGAACCCACGGAGTTGAAATCAGTGACACAGGAGGTGAGGTGAGAGAGGGAGCTCCTTGTTAGGTTGTTTTGTTTGTCTATTTTGTATTTGAATTACTGATTTTGTAAAAGCGTCGCAGGCTCTGTGTGCACAGAATTGCTCGGGACCCCAGGACCCAAAAAAGGCGTCCGGGACGGTGTGCTTGCAGCCCCCCCCCCCGCCCCCCCGTGATGTTGTCCGGCACTCGCGAGCCCAGGACCTGGAGGACTTGGGGTCTGAGGTCGGAGCGCCTCTGCCTTCCTGGGGGTCCCTCCAGCTCCCACAGCGCAGCCAGCGCACCTGTCCCTGAGCCTCAGCTCTGCCGGGGCCACTCCAGGGAAGACCAAGCGTCCGCAGGAGCAAGCCCTTAGTGGGGGGCTGCGTGCAGAAATGGGAGTCAGGGGCTTCGGGGTGCAGGCTGATGAGGAGAGAGGTCCTATTGGAGCCGGGAGCAGAGATGGGAGCCAGGGAAGGGGGGAGGGGCAGGTGGCTCCACAGGAGGGACCCGGGCGCAGCAGAATGAACAGTCCCCCACACGCAGCCCTCCCCTCCCCCTGGCCTCGGATGGAGCTCAGGTGTCCTGGGACTCTGGTACCCACTGTCCCCCTCTTCCTGCAAGGTGGCAGCTCTGGTGAGGGTGTCCATAGTCAGATGGAGCCCCAGGCTCCCTCCAGGCCTGGGGCTCCGGGTCCTGGACCCTGCAGGGGTGGGACGGCCTGGGCCGGGCTTGTGTGCACAGGCTCTGGACCAGCAGTGCCCAGACCGGGGCCACCCAGCGCAGGGGTAGCAGCCGCTCAGGGATCGTTAGTTCTGGGCCAGGGGCCTGGAGCCTGTCCTGCACTGGCACATCTCCAAGGGACCATCGTGGGGGTCGGGGGCGCTTCCTGGCCGCCTGAGTGGGACTCCTGAAGCCAGACCTCCAACTTGGAGGGCACAAATACAATCTTGATTAGTAATGCAAAGTGTTCTGGGGACTCCTGGGTGGCTCAGTTGGTTAAGCCACTTCGGCTCATGTTATATCTCAATGGTTAGTGCGTTTGAGCCATTGGGGAGCCTGCTTGGGATTCTCAATTTGTCCTCTCTTCCCTTGTCCCTCCCCCAGTCACACACACTCTCTCTCTCTCTCTCTCAGAATAAATAAATAAACTTTAAAAGGAAAGAAAACATGAAAAGAAATGAAATGAAAGAAGGGAAGGAAAGAGAAGGGAAAGGGAAAGAGAAAGTGAAGAGAAGGAAAAGGGGAAGGGAAGGGGAGGGGAAGGGAGGGGAGGGGAGGGGAGAGGAGAGGAGAAAAGAAAAAAGAAAAGAAAAGGGTCCCAGCTCAGGCCATGCCCACCTAGGGCTGTGTGCAGGTAGGAAGCAGGAGAAGGGGACTCATCTATCTTTTACTGCCCCAAGGCCAGG
>NW_027551559.1:5211329-5273606 GCF_008692635.1 Crocuta crocuta
TTCTGGCTTCTTAGCTCTCTTTTTCCTCTTGTCCAGCAAGAAGAAATCATGAAGGAGAACTCGAGAAAGCTTTCACAGGCAGCTTGGGGGTTCCCCATCTCCAACTCTGAGTCTTCAGGGGAAAATTCCTCTTTCCCACGTGTACCTCTCCCTCTCTCTCTCCGTCTCTCTGACACACACCTGCCCACACACACATTTCGGTGCTCTACAACATTATTTAGAGACTCTACTAGACATTTGTTTATGCTCACCTGGGAGTTTTTAAAACACCATTAGTAAGTTTGAGTTTTATTCTTGTTTTTGTTTTATAGTTTTTCAACAGATGTTGGTGGGGGGTAACAGTCTCCGTGTGCCAGAGACCTTTCCAGCCCTTCCCAGAACATCTGTTGTACACACCCCAGTTTAAGTTTTGGGGCAGGGAAATGCCATTTTACAGTATTTCAATAAAGTCTAATGATTCAGTACTTCTTAAACATCTTGATCTCCCCTTAAAGACATCCCATTTGCAGTCAGTCAGTCATGGATTGTGGGGATTAGAATATAGACCCATCTTTGGGTGCAGTTAGCATCCTATAGTATCTGTCAAGATATTTGTCCATTTGAGCCCGGGTATCCAATTTGTTGGAATCCAGTTATTCAGAGCAATTCCTGATAATCTCTTTTTAAAGTATTGAATGATCATAAGCAAAGTCTCTTTGTTTACTCTTGAATTTAGAAATTTGGGTCTCTTTTTTTCTTCATCAAGCTAGCAAAAGGTTTGTCCATTTTGTTGATATTTGCAAAAAATGAACTTTTGCTTACATTAATTTTTTTCCTGTTTTCCATTCTCTAGTTCATTCCTTTCTATTTTGAGCCTTATTATTGCATTCTTTATATTTACTTCAATCTACTTTTTTTGAGCTTAAGTTTACATACTTCCCACTCCAGAATTCTATTTGATCTTTCAATTACCATCCTTCACCCCAATTTCTATTATTTTCATTTATATTCTCTATCTGGGAAGACATAGTTTTTACCGTCCTTAAGTTCTTTAGACAGAGCTTCATCTGGTTCTCTGAACACGAAATAGCAAATCAAAAGTCTTGGCCTAGAAAGTCCAACATCTGGGCTTCCTCAGGGACAATTTCTGGTTTCTTTGCATATCGCATAATTTTTGTTGAGAATTGGATGTTTTGAATAATACAACGTGGCAACTCTGAAAATCAGATCCTTCCCCTTCCCAAGGGTTTGGGGGTACTGTCGTTATTGCTATTTTTGTTTGTGTACTGACTTCCCGGAACTAATTCAAGAAGGTCCCCATTCTTTATTGTGTGTAACAATGTAAGTCTCTACTTAGTAAGCTTTGTGGTCACCTAATTATCCAGTAGAAATTTCCGTACATACTTAGAAACAATGAGTCCCCCACCTTTTCTGGAAAGCTCCATGCACCTGCTTGGGCATGCTGCATCAATGGCTCCAACAGGCAGTTCCCAGCTCTGTCTGGCCCTTTAATTCCGACTTGTGCAGGGTCTCAAGAGTGGCCACAGGTTAAGAGATCTGAGCCTTCTTGGGTCTTCCGTATGCATGTAGACAGCTGTTCCCAGCTATGTGGACTTCTAGTTCCCTAGAAATATGTGAGACCTTTACACGGTCTCTACGGGTGTCTCCTTCCACAAGTGTTCCTTTGGAATTTTTGGCCAATTTCTTGTTTGCTCCAATGTAGGCAGCTGCAATGTTTAACAACTATTGTCAGAAAATCTCTGAGGAAAAACTTTATACTAATGGAACTCTCAGTCAGGAGGAGGTCTGTAAGTTGGAAGGGCCCAGGGAAATCACAGGTCAAATAGTAACAATTCAATGGGATAGGGTTTTAGGGGGAACTCCAAACTCGATCTACCCCTTTGAGTGGCTTCCAGAATGCTGTTTTTCATTGCTCCTGTGCTTGCCAGACCGCCAGTTTCAAGGCTATCATGAAGTTTCATGAAGCTAAGAAGAAGATGATGAGAATGCAGTAAATTAGATCATTACAAATATCACTGTTGATGCCAATATTCAGCTATTTTCTAGAATAAATCTCCTTCCATGTTAAAAGAGTTGGCTTCATTTTTAGGGATTTGAAAATGTTGGTTTTGGCAATTATCATCAGTCCCTTTGCTGCTTACATGAAGGAGAGGATTTTGGAGACCCCATTAAAGAAATGGATCTTACGACTGATTTTTAAAATGTGGGGTGCATTAAACCATTTGAATACCACTTTCGTTACGGATTTCACAACAAGATTACGTTAAATACAGACAAAGTAAAGAAGAAGAGTCATTGCCGCGTGACTGTACATAATGTTTACCTTCTGAGCAGCAGCAGGTAACAAATCTATGGCCTGTATTTTCAGGGTGCCATCACTTTTGATAAACCTTGAAGATTTGCAGAAGCATACAGTTCAATATTCTTCTTCAGTTCCCTCTGTCAAAATAAAAGTTCCTGCAATCATTTCCCCAATGCCTGTTTTCTTTTCTCCTTATCTGTGAAAAGAATTCTGTCAAAAATATTGTAAAATGTCTGAATTCTGGAGAAAGGAAGGTGACCTGTAATTTTTTTTTATAAAATCTACAGAAAGTAGAAGGAGCTTTTATATCTACAGAAAGAGCTGTAGTCTCGTAGGGGAAATTTTTAAATTACATGAGCCATTATTCTTTTCAAGTTCAGCGGTTAGAAACTGAATAGATATGGGTTTTGTACTACAAAACATACACTTTGTTTAGAATGCTCTATAGATTTGTTTTTGATCAAAATTATACAGACCTATTTTTTTTCACATGTAACGTACGGCAACTCTTGGTGAGTAACGTGCATTCAGAAATAAATTATTATAGGACTGTTAAGTAGATCAACACTAAAGTCAGCTTGAGAAAAATTCAGCTAACTTCAGATTTGAATCTGAAGTTAACACTTGGCTTTATCTCACCTCATTTATGGATCAATTTAAAGAATGTCAGTCTGTGTGTGTGGTGGGAGAGTATCATACACCCTCATCTAAATAAATGCACATGATTTCTGGGGTTTTTTTGTTTTTTGTTTTTTTTTCAAATTTACAAGAAAGGGTGCAATCCCTTCTAAGGCGAAGTGCAACATGCATGTTCCTGGGAAGTTAGTATAGTTTTTTTTTCCAGGAAGTTCAAAGGCCTTGCCTCCAAGGCTTTGAAACGTTAACGTTTTGAAATGTTAAATACATTGATGTTTGTTATTTTAACTGACTCTGCAGTGCATGCTAGAACATCTGCTCTTTCTTACTTATATATCTGTCGTGGCTGCCGTGAAGGAAATCTCCAGAAAGCAGGACCTCGGGTGCGCTACCTTCTCAGCCGCTTACACCACGAAAATGAATGGGAGCGAGATGTTTCGTTGTTTGTTTTTGCTTGCTTGTTTCTTCCGGCGCATTTGGAGAGGAACGATGAGCCGGCTGGGGGAGAGATGCCCGGATGAGAGTGAAAGCCAGTGGGCTTGAGGGAGGAAGGTGCCTTGGACACCGGAAGAAAGGTTTCTAAATTAAACCTGATTGCACACAGTGCAGCTTTCGCTGGCTGTGCGCCCCGCGCGCTGATGCGTCCTGACTTCAACCTCGTCTGTACTTTTCATAGGAATTCACCGTTTTCTACTTGGTGCGGGCATTTCTGGGAGCGGTGGTGTCCGCAACAGCAGGAGAGCTTTGAAGGCGGGAGAAGGTCACCTGCTTGTATTGCAATACCCTCGTTTGGCTGGCAAAAGGGAGGGTGGGCACATTCCCTGGTGAGGTGACGCTGGCAGCAGCTCTCATGCTGACCGCTTGTGAGGCCCCATCTTATCGACTGTACTTGGCCACGCTGCTTGTCACGGAACACGTCCCGAACTGCTGGGTTTTGACACTTCACGTGTAACCAAATGCCAGTGTTGTATCTTTGCTGTTCCCACTGAAAGAAGTAAGTTTTAATTCACACAGAACTTGGGGCCATTTTTGCTACAGTCGTCTTAACTCGGAACCACTGTCTCCTCTGCGCGATTTATGACAGGTGATCGCTTAGCTCTGAATATGAAAATCATTGTGCCCTCTTCGATGACACTGATAGATCTCAGAGAGGTTAGTAGTTGGTAAAGTAGGAGAGAATATTCCAGAAGGAAAGCTTGTATTAGCAGGATAGGGATGGGGAGATCTGATTATATAGATGGTTTGAGGCGGAGAAAGAACATGGTGCTCGATGTCGTTTATGTCACCTTTTGCCCAAATTGAGGAGTCTCCTGCCTTCTTCCTGAGTCAAGGTCTCATAAAATAACACTTTTCTATATGCAGAAAACGATGCACATGGAGACACACTCTCTCCTTTGCCTGAGGCATCTTTCTCCCGCTGCTGAACAGGGTCCCTCCACTGCCTGCCCCTGAGGACCCCTGCCTACTCTCTGGCCCTAGCCAGCCTATGGCTCTGTGCTAAGTCACAGTTCTCTCTGGCCTGTCGCACCATGACAGGGGTGACAAATCTATGCCTTCAGGAAGAACAAACTACTAAACAAAGGGGCAGCTCTGTGAACAGGTCTCCGAGGGAAAGTGTAGGTGAAAAAGAAGTAGGAAGTATTGTTGCTAAAGAGACAAAATTCTCCAGGACACAGGTTGCTTCCCAGTCTTTGGAAGAACAGTGAATCAGCCTCACAAGAGGGAAGACTCCAGAAAGACTGATATAAACACAAGGGGAATCACTGGTACCTAACAGATGCTTCCTTAAAGTCTGGGATGAAATGGAAGAAAGTTCTAGAAGGCAAGAAGATGCAATGACATTTGAAGTCCTCCCAGGAACCTATACTAACAAACGGAGACATCTTCTCTATCTCCCACCAAATATCCATTGTTTTCAGCCCCGGCTCAAACTAATCCGAACCTGATTTGTATTTGCCTTCTTAAAAGTACTGGTGATCCTGGTTCTGTATACCATTAGGGAAGATTAACAGATGACAGGCTATGTGTCCTGTGACCTATCAAACCTGAGAGTCCCCTGTGAAGACAAAACACCACAGAAGTGTGCCATTCTGCCCCACTGATCCCTGGGACACAGGCTGCCTCCTGACGGGAGTAGGTGAGGCGTTCCTGTCCCCTCCTGGTGAGAGCGTGTCTGCAGTAGTGTTTACAAATCTCAGGATATTCCCAAGTCTCTGCTGCAGATGTCCCTACAGTAGAGAAAACCAAGGACAACCTTCACGTGTCCCCGGTCTTCAGCACGAACTCAAACTCTGATGTAGTGACTGTTTCATTCATGATAATAGTCTATTTAATGAAACAGAAGATTTGCTGCTTCTTTATCTTAATACAGAAAACTCTACTTTCAAAAGATGCTTCATATTTGTATTTCCCCACTTCAGAGGACCATCATATAAAAGGACACCTGGAATTCCAGTCAAAGGGGGGCTCACAGATGTGGGGCTCACAGTGTGACTTCTAGCTGGGCTCCACAGAGCAGACGTTCACCTGTAGCATTTACTTTTATTACTAAAATTCTCATGAGACATGATGGAAACATGGGTAACTCTGCACAGAACTGTCCTCACAAATGCCTGCAATATTGTTTAGCCTATTTTGATCTTGATGTTGCTTAACCAATAAATATACAAGTGTCCAGTCCCCAAGAGAAATATCCTAGCCAGAATGAAAACTTGGCCAGGGTAATACAAATAGTCACCATAGAGAGCAGTTTTTAAAAATAACATGTCGCAAAGTGACTGAATGCTACAGTTTCCCTAGAAGCCAATATGACACTGTATTGTGTAGAGTTTATATTTATGGACTTGTTAAAATACAGAGTGGCCTTTAAACACTGAGGTTAGGTCCCACGTATGGCCCAAAAAAGAAAACACATTCCATGGTGTGATTGATGGAGGAAATTCTTTAACCCTGTAGCTCAGAACAGGCCACCAAGAGGATTTGGGACACAACACATTATGAGATCAAAATAGTGGTAATCCATGGGTTCTTTTTTGCAAAAAGAATGTTGAAGCTCTTGTAATTAGACAATCTAACTGGTAACTAAAAATGCAAGCATTTTTCCAACCTTGAGTTTTCCTTGAGCGCACAGGGAGGCTCCGGTATAGCCTGCGGGCAGCCCTGGCCACCTGCAAGTTCTCTCTAGTGGTGTCCTTCCAAAGGCCCTTCCCCACAGCCATGTCCCTTCCTGAGACACACTTCCCTGGGCCAGGAGCCTGGTCCTTCAGAATTCCTCAGTCCATGTCAGTCACAAGGAGAGGACCAAACCCCATACTTCATGGGGTGCTCATGAGGAATAGACAAGCTAATTCCTGAGCAGCCCCTTGGAAACCCAAACTTTCTCCCCCCAGACCGACAAGGTCCATGTTTGCCCCTCTGACTTACCACCCACACCCTGGACCAATTTCCGGTCTCAGCACTGGGCATGTCTGCATTTTTAACAGCCCTCTGACCTCTTCCTGACATAGGTGTGTCCTTCCTCTACCAGAAACCTATATATCCCTTAAGAAACTGTAGGTATTTCAGACAGAAAGAACAAAATATTTGATTCATAACAATTTTCATCTTTCTGATAGTCTTGAATTTCAATTTGTCTAAAACAACATACTAGAAACAAAAGAGGGATTGAATATTGGGTGAACAAATCATCACTTACTCTGATAACTTTCTTTTTAAACATCTTCCTCCAAAAATTGGCATTGACCTCTGCTTTAGGATATATGGCCATAAAATGGCACCTCTCTAACTACATTGTAGAATCAAAAGCTTCCATATAAACATTAAATTTCTGCAGTTTACCTGAATTTTTTTTACAAATAGTTTATTGTCAAATTGGTTTCCATATAACACCCAGTGCNCTATACTTTTGGGTCCACTTCTGAGTTCTCAATTCTGTTCCATTGGTCTATGTGTCTGTTTTTGTGCCAATACCATACTGTCTTGATGATGACAGCTTTGTAGTAGAGGCTAAAGTCTGGGATGGTGATACCTCCCGTTTTGGTTTTATTTTTCAGTATTACTTTGGCTATTCGTGGTCTTTTGTGGTTCCATACAAATTTTAGGATAGTTTGTTCTAGTTTTGAGAAGTATGCTGGTGTAAGTTTACCTGAAATTTGCTATCCAAGGAAAGAATGAAGGCAGTAGGCTCTGAGGTCTACTGTGTGCCTTCATGTGTCATGTTCCATCCGCACTGTTGATGGACTACGTGTATCTGGGCAGCATGTCTGACTTCTTTGTGCTGTTTCCTCACTTGTAAGCTGAGGGCATCAAGAGTATTTGTTCAAGGGCCTATGTGCAGATTGAACGTGTGATTGGATGTGGAGTGGGGGAGACAGGGTAGCCCACACAATGCACGGGGCACTTATTTAGTCTTGTCAGGATGAGCTCATCCCAGAACTTTGAGTTCCTATTCTTGTCCTTTATTAAATGCCTAACTCACAGAACTTTGATTATTTATTCACCTACCTGCTTTCTTTCCAAGACTCAGTTTCAAGAGGGCGGGAACTATGACCTTTTCCCCTTTGTTCCAATGTATGGTGTTGGAGAAATGTGGAGCAAATAATTGTCAAATGAAAGAATGGATGGATGGATGGATGGATGGACGAGCATCTCCCAATAAAAACTTTCAGTGCTTTTATAACTGATAAAAACTCATGGACTTAATATGGAGAACCTTCCCCAATCTGTCTTGCAGCCCCCTTAAAACGCCAGCCTCCTCTAGTGATACATATTAGTACTTAGTCTTAAGACCAACAGAACTACTCTGGGTTCCTAAAGCATGTCTTGAGTTCTTCTGTTTTTGACTATTCTTTCTTCTCCATGATCATATACCTTCATCTAAAGCAGTCGCTTAGAGGGGCACCTGGGTGGCTCAGGTGGTTGAGCATCTGACTTCTGCTCAGGCCATGATCTCACGGTTTGCAGGTTCGAGCCCCACGTCTGGCTCTGTGCTGACAGCTAGCTCAGAGCCTGGAGCCTGTTTCAGATTCTGTGTCCCCCTCTC
Organism: Crocuta crocuta; assembly: GCF_008692635.1. Lineage (NCBI taxonomy): Eukaryota > Metazoa > Chordata > Mammalia > Carnivora > Hyaenidae > Crocuta > Crocuta crocuta. The sequence goes on from NW_027551559.1 coordinate 5,219,309, forward strand.
TCTCTGACCCTCCCCTGCTCACGCTGTCTCTCTGTATCAGAAATAAATAAAACATTAATTTTTTTTTTAAATTAAGCAGTTGTTTAGATTTAGTAAAATAAAGCTGGATATTTCCCTTAGGAGTAATTAACCATATTTCAGAAATTAAAGAAAGTCTATATACAATTTTTTAAATGTTGATTGTTTCCTTCACTGTGCAGAAGCTTTTTAATCTGACCTAGTCTCAGCTGTCAATTTTTGCTCTTGTTGCCTCTGTTTTGTGTCATATTCATGAAACCATTAGCGAAACTAATGTCAAGAATATTTTCCCTTGTGTTTTCATCAGGAGTTTTAGTTTCAGGTCTTGAACATCCAAAATCACAATGAGATATCACCTCACATGTTAGGATGGTTATTATCAAAAAGCCCAAAAGACATCAATGTTGGAGAGGATGTAGAGAAATTGGGACCCTTGTACCCTTGTACACTGTTGGTGGGAGTGCAAATGGTGCAGCCATTTTGCCAAAGAGTGTGGAGGTTCCTCAACAAGTTGCAACTTGCAACCCCACATAGAAGTACTTATCCAAAAGAATTAAAATCAGGATCTCAAAAAGATGTTAGCGCTCCCATGGTCACTACAGTACTATTTATAATGTCCAAATGGAAACAGCCTAAATGTCTTAGTCAGATGAAAAGATGCGGTATATACATATATGAGGTCATAGAAAACACATGTATCGTCTCTGCCCCCAATTCCCTGACAAGAAGGTCCTAAAACCTCTGTGGATTCTTAAGTGATCAGATTACAAAAAGCTTCTTTTGGTTCAATGAGGTAACTCTAGGTAGGCTCTTGGATGGCTCCTAGATTGGGCTTGATCACCAGAAAGATTAAGCCATGATAAGAAGCTTTACATTTTCAGTCCCACCCCTGCTTCTTTAAAGAGGGCAGAGGGACTGGACATGGAGTTCCTAATTGATCATGCTTTACATAAGGAAACTTCCGTAAAATCCCAATAGTGGGGGATTAGGAGAGTTTCCAGATTGGCGAACATATCCACGCCAGGAGAGTGATGAACCCCAATTCCACGGGGACAGAAGTTCCTGTAATTGGTACCCTCCCAGACTCCCCCTATATATATCTCTCCCTCTGGGTGTTCATCCGTATCCTTTATAAAGCATATTCTTTAATAAACTGGTAAGAATAAGTAAGTGAATTCCCTGAATTGTGTGAATGACTCTAGCAAATTAAACTTGAGGAGGGGGTCATGGGAACCTCCTACTGTAGCCAGATTGTGTAGAAGTTGTGGGTAACCTGGGGACCCACTATTTTCACATCTGAAGGAGAGTGAGGGCGGTCTCGAGGGATAGAGTCTTAACCTATGGGATTTGACACCATCTCAATATAAGTAGTGTTTGAACTGTGACACAGCTGGTGTCACAGAGAATTGCCTGGTCTGGGGGGAAACCTAAACATATTTGGTAACCAGAAGTGAAATATCTTGTGTGAGCAGTAAAGGAGACACATGGAAGGGAAAGACAAGAGGAAGAAACTGGATTTTTCCTTCTTAGATGGAAAGAATGTAGTATTTTTTCTAATACAACTCACAATGGAATTTTATTCAGCCTTTACAAAAAGACATTTTACATTATGTGATAACGTGGATGAAACTTGAGGGCATTATGCTAAGTGGAATGAACCGGTTATAGAAAGGCAAATAATGCATGATTCCACTTACATAAGGTATCTAAAATAGTCAAATTCGTAGAATCAAAGAGCAGAATGGCAGTTTCCAGAGTCAGGAGGAAAGGGGGAAAGGGGAGTTGGTAATCAATGGACATAAAATTTCAATTAAGTGAGTTGAATGTATTGTAGAGATCTGCTGCACAGCATTTTGTTTTATAGTCAACAGTACAATATTATTCCCTTGAAAATTTGTTAGGTGGGTAGACTGCAAGTTATGTGTTCTTATCACAATACAATAAAATAAAAAGTAAAATAAGATGTGGTTTTAAAAAAAGTGATTTGGAAGTAGACCTGAATGTGAAAATGTTTGAAGAATGTTTCTATTTTATTTTATTTGTTTTTTTTCCTTTTCAATTACTGATAACAATAGCATTTGACAAACAATGATGTATAATAAATCTAATGATTTTTTAAATAAAATGAATATTTAAGTGAAAAAAATGTCATAAACAAATGCTTGGACCACATTTTTCTTCCCCCTTGGATTCTCCAATGGGACCCTTTATTTAAGTGCAGGCACCAAATGTATCTTGGTAATTCCACATACATGCTGGGATATGTCCAGAAACGTCAAAAGAGGAACAAAAATAAATGTCAGCAATTAAATAATATCTTTACTCTAAAAACAGAACAAATCTCCATCTCCATCTCTACTTTTTCTACCCAACATTTCCTAATCTAATTACATACTTTTATCTTTGGAAATAAAATCTGTTTCTCTAATGCTGTTGTCTGGTTGTTATTTTCCAGTCCTGAAGAGTTCACATACATTTGGGTCTAAAAATTCTCTTTCATTCCCTAAGTCTTTGTGGTATCCTAGAAAAAAGAAAAGAAAAGAAACTTCACATTAGTATACTGATTGAGACACTTTGCCATATCTTTACTGAATTAGAGTCCCTTCCTGTAATCTAAGATATTAATCTACAATCAATATTGGAGCTCTCCCATGACTCTGTCGGAAATAAAAAAGAGCCAAATTGTCTGGAACATCAGTAAATCCATCAGGACAACTTAGGGAGTCCAATAAGTTTATTTAAATGATCGGACACTCCTCTTACTTCAATTTAAATTGTTCCCTTTGTGAACTGGTACATTTTAAGTCAGCTATAAGAACTTAGAAGATGTTATGCTAGATAGTAGGTGTTCAAAACAAATAATTGAATGAATGAATATAAGTTGAGAGAAAAATTGCTACTCAGAATTGCAAAAGACAACATTTAAAGACAAATATAGAACTTTCCAAGCATCCTATGTCACCCTTAAGAGGTATATACATAGAATTTCTTGTTGTTAGTCGAAAAACTAATGGTAAAATTCTTTAGTTGATTTCAGATATTCACCTATAAATGTATTGTTTTTATCAGATTTCCCGCTTTTCCAATGCCATAGTCTATGGTAACAGAAACCCTTCAGAATACCAAAGAAACTATGGACTTAATTATTGTTTGTCAAAAAACAAAAAAAAACAAAAAAAACTACTGGGAAAGAAATGGCACAGGGCAGCCTTCTTATTTTAGAAATTCACGGAACCACTTTAAAGGGAAAACAATTCATATTCACAGGCCTGATGAATAAATTAGAGTAACTTTTTTTTTAACAATTCATTTATCCATGGGGCAGGGTAACATTGTTAATTAACTCAGCATTCAGCTGAAGTTATTATACACTACTAAATATCCAGGATTTTTAAAAGTTCTAAGTAGCTGTTGATTATAAATTACTCTAAAGGTCAGAAAAAGAGTATAACTCGGGGCGCCTGGGTGGCTTAGTCGGTTAAGCGTACGACTTTCGCTTAGGTCATGATCTCGCGGTTCGTGGGTTCGAGCCCCGCGTCGGGCTCTGTGCTGACTGCCAGCTCAGAGCCTGGAGCCTGTTTCGGAGTCTGTGACTCCTCTCTCTGACCCTCTCCTGCTCACGCTGTCTCTCTCTCTCTCCTAGAAATAAATAAAACATTAAAAAAAATTTAAAAAAAAAAAGAAAGAAAAAGAGTATAACTCAGATGAGATTACATTTCAAAACCTACCTGAAGGAGGCAATTGATTGCACATGTACCACTTAATACTCACCTTTCCCATGGCCTGAAACAAACAGATATATAATCAACAAAATAGAAGCCAGTGAAACGTGTTTTCAATGTTTGTAGCATATGTTATTTAACATTCAGTCTTGCTTCTATATATTGTGTTTTCCCCCTAGAAACATCTGTATGATTTAAAAACTGGTTGTATTTGAGACAATGAGCAACTGTTTAGAGAATCTTTGCAAATGTGTAAAAATAGCTACATGATCAAAATGTTCTAGGAATTTAAAAAACAATGAAGAAATAAAAAATTCTAGGCTGATACTCCTCCTACCAACAGTAAGAAAACAACTTCTGAGAATTATTGTCCATTATTGCCTTAGGTTTGAAGCGCATATGCCAAAGTACATTTATTTCCCACTACTTTTGCCATTTTCCAATTTATTTCTTTCCCTGATTTAATTTTCCAGTGATTTTTAGCTTCCTGTGGCTAATCTTAATTATCTATATTTAGAAAATGTAGAAAACATAGTTAAGGAAACAAATAAGTGTGGGAACTCTCCTCATCTATGTTACTTTACATTTTTTAAATGTTTATTCGTTTTTGAGAAAGGGGGAGACAGAGCATGAGCAAAGGAAGGGCAGAGAGAGGGAGACATAGAATCTGAAGCAGGCTCCAGGCTCTAAGCTGTCAGCACAGAGCCCAATGCAAGGCTTGAACCCACGAACTGCAAGATCATGACCTTAACTGAAGTCAGACGCTTAACCAACTGAGCCATTCAGGCACCCCTCATCTATGTTACTTGAAAGGAAAACTCCATAAACAAATATGTAATGATTACAGATGTACAGCTAATTGTGATTCTCATTCCCCAGCTTATTCTTGCTTTGAGCATTTCTGAAATTCAAAGGCTGGACAAAAATGTAAACTTGAAGTCTAAAAGATAAAGAAGCAATCAACCAGATTAGGAAAACGTAACACAAGTATTAAAAGAAAACAGTGGTAAGCCACATTCATGTCAAATGTATACATTTTTAAGTTCTAACTAATTCTGAATGTATTTAAAGGTTATATATATATATATTTTTTTTTATTTTTTTATTTTGAGAGGGAGAGGCAAGCATGTGTGTGTTCATGCATGTGGAGGAGGGGCAGAGAGAGAGAGATTAAAAGAAGGGGCAGAGAGAGAGAGAGAGAGAATTCAAAGTAGGCTCTGCACTGTCAGCACAGGCTCAAACTCACAAACCGTGATATCATGACCTGAGAAGAGATCAAGAGTTGGATGCTTAAACTGACTGAGCCACCCAGGGACTCCATTTCAAGGGTCTATTAATCAAAATATGAACAGATAAGTTAAAAATTCTAAAAACATTTTGTGTGACACAATTGAATATGCAGGTTGTAAAATCATGGTTTATGCTGCCAATTTTCTTAACAAACTGTTTAGAAGAAATGGTGGTTATTGAGACCACAAATTCCATCCTCTGCTTCCTTTTGAGAAGCTCTGGTGCTGGCATTTGAGAGCAGATCTAGTGAATTAATGGGTTCCTAGGGCTGCCCTCACCAAGCACCACAAACGGGGAGATTTGAATGACAGAAATGTGTTTTCTCACAATTACAGAGGCTGGAACTTTGAGACGGAGGTGTCCACAGAGTCGTTTCCTCCGAGGCCTCTCCAGACAACATGTAGACGGCCATCTTCTCCCTTATCATGTCGTCTTCCCTCTGTGAGCAACTGTGTCCTAATCTCTTCTTCTAAAAAGAGATTCGTATTGGATTAGGACCCACCCTCATGCCCTCATCTAACCTATTTGTCTCTTTAAAGCCCCTAGTCCCAAATATAGTCTGAGGATTGAAGGAGTTATGACTTCAACATATGGGATGAAGTGGGGATGGGGACACAATTCAGTCCATAATATCTAGTAACATATGAATTCCTAAAATTCTCGATACATTTATTTCCTTTATGTCACTGATGGTCTGGATATCTGAAAAATTGATTCACTCATTTGTATATGATAAAAATAAAACACACCTCAGTAAGTTACTATTAAAAAAAATGTCCACACAGAACTACCATCTCCTGTGAAGGGATTATACACGTTTCTCAGTACTCTTCATAAGAATACTAGCAAATGTTTAAGGATGAAACTTGTTTCTGAAAGATTTCATAAAATTGGTGGCCCCAATCATGTTGTCTTTCTATTAATATTTATAAGTGCAGTATCATATGACTTATTCATACTTTCTTAGTTCAATAAAGAATACAGGATTGGGGTGGCTGCGTGGCTCAGTCGATTAAGTCCCGACTCTTGGGTTCAGCTCAGGTCATGATGTTATGGTTGGCGACTTCAAGCCCCATGTCGGGCTCTGTGCTGCCAGTACAGAGCCTGGTTAGAATTTTCTCTCTCCCTCTATCTCTGTGTGTCTCTCTCTCAAAATAAATAAGCTTAAAAAAAATAAATAAAGGACACAGGGTAGGCAACAGCAGCACGCCATTCTGGTTGTGCTCACTAAAAACAACACGAACACAAGGCAGTGTTTCCAGAACATGGAATGTATGTGGAGCGCTCCGAGAATAATTATTTTAACCAAACATTAAAAAAATGCTAAATTGCTATGAAAATATAAACAGAGTACACTATGGCAGGAGATATTTCCCACTGGTTTAATTCAGCATAATCATTTAAAAGTCAGGAAGCTACTATGCTTTCTACATAATCATATGCGTTTATTGCTTGAAGAAACAGATGATTTATCGCATATTTTATGTTGCGCAGATAATATTTATTTGGTAAATTTCTTCAGGCTTTCTCCTTAAATATGCGTTTATTTTTCATAAAGAGTGAAACGCAGAAAAAGAGCCCGCAGTTATGTCTGTAGTTCTATGTGTGGTTAGAAAGGAAAAAACAAAACAAAGCAAAACAATTCCTTAAAGCTACGAAGAAAGTACAGTACAGATTTTGTCCTTATTTGCCTGAGAAATCCACTGTGAAGTCAGTGCGATGTAATACACCCAAAGGTTGATGGGCTGGGCTCCGTGAAGAGGGCGCGGCTCAGAAATGACCAGACAGGGTACCGCAGGGCCTCTCCACATCCAGCTTTTAGGATCCTGGTATATTATAAACATACATGGATGCAAAACGAAATTGCAAAACACACGCACCTGCACACACACACACACACAAACACACAGATAGAATTATTATATATCATGTTAAGAAAAGACCAGGTTACTTTGAGGGCTTTTGCTCGCATGTTCCCATGCATGCACGTGTGTCCATCCCCATGTCCCCGCGGGCTCGGTACCCTTGCTGTCNAACACACAGAATTATTATATATCATGTTAAGAAAAGACCAGGTTACTTTGAGGGCTTTTGCTCGCATGTTCCCATGCATGCACGTGTGTCCATCCCCATGTCCCCGCGGGCTCGGTACCCTTGCTGTCTCCCCGGGACAGACTCACAGACAGCAATGCCAGCCCAGGACTAGAAAGATCTGCTTTAATCGTGATGGACACCATCTCCATGTGCCTTTAGCTTCTACATTGGATTGGATTCCTATGGCTGCTCTAGTAAGTTACCACAAACTGGGGAGCAGAAAACAAGATACGTGTATTTTCTTACTATTTTGGAGGCCAAAGTTCTGCAGTGGGTTTCCCTGGACGAACAAGATGTCCACTGGGATGGTTTCCTCCTGGGAGTTCCAAGTGAGAACACACTTGCTGTCTCTTCCAGGTGCTCCAGGCTGCCTTGTCATGTAGCTCCAGCTCCAAAGCTGGCAACGGAACGCCCTGTCCCTTTCCGCACTCCCCTTCACTCCCCCATCTCCCTCACTTCATGTTCTGCCTTCTTCTTCAGCTATTGAAGGCCTGTGTGATTACACTGGGTCCACTAAGATGATCTAGGAGAATTGCCCTACTTCAAGATCAGCTTATTAGCAACACTATTTCATTTACAACCTTAATTTTCTTTTGCCATGTAATATAACATATTCACCAATTCTGGGCATATTGACATGGAGATCTTTAAGGTGGAGGGGCGCTTCATTCTACCTACCTCACTCATTTTTCATTAAAAAGAAATATATTAGCCGATGACTATCATAAAGAATAACCAACATATTCAAGAGACAGGGGGGGTCCCTGGGTGACTCAGTCAGTTAAGTGTCCAAGTCTTGATTTTGGCTCAAGTCATGATCTCACGGTTCATGAGTTCAAACCCCACCTTGGGCTCTGTGCTGAGAGTGTGGAGCCTGCTCAAGATTCTCTTCTGCTCTCTCTCTCTCCTCCCTCACTCATGCTCTCTCTCTAAATATATATATATTCAAGAAGCAAATAGGTCTGGAAAGAAATAGATTGCATGAAGTAATTGAATTTTGGGTGGGGTGGCTCTAAATCTAGTCAAAGCGAATAAAATTGATACCTGGAGAAATGGAGATGTGGCCTGTGGCATCCAGAGCAATTTCAACTCTGTCTCTGTCTCTCTGCCTTTCTCTCCGTGCGAGATCTGGTGTTACCCTTCAGGCACAGGAAGAAGGCTCAGGTTACATGGCAAATAGTATTCTACAGGAAAACTAAAATGCATAGGGATGCTGAGGAAGGAGGGCAGGGATAGATAAGGCAGGGAAGTTTCCCACAGGCAAGTATAGCAAGTCAAAATTAGTTCTGCTGAGTTTTTCAAATCTTCCTTGGAATAAGAAGAAAATGAGGGCTCCAACAAGTAACAGCAAAAATCAAAGTTCATGCGTTCTTTTCATTACAAAGTCCATTTAGAAACAGTGGTATTTATTTCAGTAGAAAAAGAAAACACAAGAAAGTTGGAAGTGGTGGTTTTGGTTTCTCTGACGTTCCTTACGTGCCAGTCATCCGCTGATAATTCCTATGAAAATGAAACAGTGATCAGCAAAAGAAAACTCCACAATGAAAAACAAGGGCATCAATTTGTTGTGAATAAATGTAGTGCTTTCCTTAAAACCATATCTTTCCGAGTCACTGTCCCTTCTATCCGGGGCCCCAGGGTTGGTGCTAGACCTCCTGGTGTGAAACTCTGCCTCCCCACCGCGCTCTCCTGAGGATGACAGCAGTGGCTTCCTACCAGCCTGTGCTGGTCACAGCACTGGGGGAAGGAACTTTTCCCACGCCTGTTGAGGGTGTTTTGACATGTGAAGCCAGAGATCCTGAGTTCCCTCAGACAGACTCCCAAGTTCTCTGATCTATTTCCTCCCCCAAAATGTTGGGATAATAAGACCTGCTTTGTGTCTGCCCCTTGGAGTCAAAGGAGACCAGTTAAGTAGGAACAGGTATGCGACACTGTGTTAAGGCTTCCACAGAAACAAAACCAATTATATATAATGTATATACTTATTTATATATTTATATGCACATATGTATAAAATATATATACATGTATATACACACGTGTATGTATATAATATATGTACATGTATATACACACGTGTATGTATATAATATACATGTATATACACATTTGTATATATATATACACACACGTACAGGAGCTGATTTATTATAGGAACCGTTAACATGGTTATGAAGGTTGGGAAGTCCCCCATCTGCTGTCTGTAAGCTGGAGAACCAGCAAGAAGCTGGTAGTGTCATTCAGTTCAAGTCCAAAGGCCTGAACACTGGGGGAACCGAGAGTGTGAGTCCCAATCAGAGCCTATTGGCCTGAGAATCAGAAACATGACGTCCTCATCACAGTCCTGAGGCTGACGAACCAAGAGCACTGATGTCTGAGGGCAAAAGATGGGCATTCTAGCTCAACAGGGAGAGGGAATTCACTGTTCCGCCCACCATTTTTTTCTGTCAGGCTCTCAGTGGATTGGCTGATGCCCACTGTCATTGGTGAGAGTGATCTGCACTCAGTCTGCTGATTCAAGTGGTAATCGCCTTCTGAAACTCCCTCACACACACTCCCAGATATGATGTTTCACTAGCTCTCTGGGCATCCATAGACCCCATCAAACTGACACAGAATTATCTACCACAGATGCAGAGCATTGTACAAATATTAGTGCTNCCCCTCACACACACTCCCAGATATGTTTCACTAGCTCTCTGGGCATCCATAGACCCCATCAAACTGACACAGAATTATCTACCACAGATGCAGAGCATTGTACAAATATTAGTGCTGATTTGAAAATGAGACTTACTTTACAGTAGGTAATAGTTTTGTAAGAGAATCAGGCAGCCTTCTACCTCATCATGAACATCCTTTTTGTGTGAGACACTTCTTCATGCATCGTAACTGTAGATGAGAAAAAGTTTCCATGAAGGGAAAGGACATCTCTTACCCTTCAAATTCAATTCCCCCACATGCATATGCTAGTGGCATTGACTGCCCCCTAATTACTGAAAAACCAACTATGTATTCTGGCCCTGTGGTAGCAAACCTGAAGAACAATAAGAGGAAATGAATATTTATAAACAAGAAGAGTAGGGGATAGCTATGTAGTACAGCATCGTTAAATATATTTTCTATAAACACTAGATATTTGCAGGTAATTAGTAACTGTGAAAGTGTGCAAGATGTCAGCACATGCCATACAGTACTAAAAAGAGAGCCTGCACACACAGAAAGTCATGATTTCCAGGGTCCAGCGCTAACCTATGGAAATACGTATGAGGATGTGGTCGTAATTATAAATCCAAGAATATCTCATCCCCTCACACTTCCTGAACTATAAAATTGTGATATAATTTTCATTTTTCTTACTGCCTAAAATCTTTAAAAGTGGAACCTCTGTTGTTTTTCCAAAGAATGGATGTCTTGGATACTGGATTGGGTTCAGGAAAATGGGTCCCTCATGTCCTCTGTTTATATTTCATTTACATCCAGGGTGCCACTGACACCTGGGACTTTCAGCAACCAATGAAAAGCAATTATTGAATCCCCCAAATCACAGATCTGAGTTTACAGTCTGGGCCTCAACTAATACTCGCCAATGATAGCCAGTGTCCCTTGATTTCCAAATTGTATCCAAAGATAAGTGATTTATTTCTTTTTTAAAAAATTTAAAGTTTTTTATTTTTTAAAGAGAGACTGTGGGCAGGGGAAGGGCAGAGAGAGGGAGACACAGAATCTGAAGCAGGCTCCAGGCTCAGAGCTGTCAGCCTAGAGCAGGACACGGGGCTGAACCGTGAGATCATGACCTGAGCTGAAGTAGGGTGCTTAACCAACTGAGCCACCCAGGCACCCCAAGTGATTTCTTTTTGATCTTTCTCCCACATCACCCCACAAGAGATGCCTTTAGAAATTAATCCAAAGTTTTCTTCGGAGCCCGTCACCAAAATATTTTTAAAAATGCATTTCTTCTGAGCTCCCCAATCAATGCTTTGGGAATGAAAACAAAATGAGGACTGATGGGGGTGGAGGGGGAGGGAAACAGGGGTGATGGGCATGGAGGAGGGCACTTGTGGGGATGAGCACCGGCTGTTATATGGAAACCAACTTGACAATAAACTATTTTAAAAAAGTAAATAAATAAAACAATTTAAAAAAGAAAATAAAACAAAATAATTTATAAACAAATGAGGAGGAAATTCTTTAAGGTTGGGACTGATTCTCTAGTTGGCACTAAATTTCCTTTATTAAAGTTTTCATAGAATGTGTTTTTCAACCTCGTTGTGCTCACATTGGAGCCTTAAGTTTTTGACTCCTTTTTCAACCATGACTTATCACTGGTAGCCCCTCCCCCTTGATAGGTGGAGGGGGTATGGGGGGAGTGGTTTGGGTTTAGGAGGGGCACTTGAAATGGTGTTTCCCAGAATGGGGCTCATCAAGTACCTGTTGAACTCAGTTGTTGGGGGGGAGGCAGGGGAATCAGATAGGCAGATGGTGATGAAATTATTGGAACGTGGGGAGAGATGTGTACCTTGTAAGAGAATGACACTTGGGGTCTATCTTCACAAGCAAAGCTGGCCTTACTCTGGTTTTTCCCCCTGTCCACATATTTGGGCTGGCACAAGGGTGTATTACAAAGAAGGTAACTGTCCAGCCACCATGATCTGAGAGACATTTTGTCATAATTCAGTGAAACATTGACAGGAAAATTGATGCCTTGTCTGTCATTAGTTTGTTGGCCCTTAGACACTTAAGTCTTAGAAAACATGCATTTTAAGTCAAAATGGTGAAAGGGCTGTGATGACTCCACATGTAATCCGCACCTACGACACAGTTCATGACAGCCCTAGAGAGGGTCAAATCTAGTAGCACGGATGGTGGCTTTTCCGGGTCAAATTCATCTTTCTGTGTTGAAGAGAGAAGGCAGCTGTCCCCTCCCTCAAAAGAACAGGTCATTTGCCTAAAGCACTAGTGTAAAGAACTGGTGAGGAAGTTGTTATAGATGAATGAAGTAAGGGGTTTTCAGAGAATGTTCTATTTTAAAAATTCATGCTTCTGTCTTAGTTTGATTTCTTCAGAATGAGGAGCTTGGTTGAGGTTTGAGGTATGAAGCGGAATTATAGGTTGACATTTGTGACTGGAATGGAGGAGGAGGAGGATTGGGGGCAAGGAGATCAACAAAGCCTCAGTCAACCTGGTGAGGAATTCTGGCGCAAGTAGTGCTCATCAGGCCAAAATGGCGGGCCATTGCGCACCTGCCCCGTTGGGGCTCCAGGGCTAGTGCCCACAAAGCAGACGCACGGTGAGGTTGCTGTCTGTGGCTGAGGCGTGTTCTGGAGCAGCTGACACTAGCCTGCGCTGCCACACACAGCCTTTGCAGCAAGGCGGCAAGCCCTTCTTTGAAGGGAGATCTAGAAAGTTATATGTGAGTCAGGTTTCTCCTGAGAAACCAAGCACTAGGACACATATTTGTGCTTGGACCCTTTCTCTCACTTTCTCTCTCACACACACACTTTCTCCCACTTTCTCTCTCTCTGAATTGTAGGTTGGCTGACTGAAGACCCAAGACGGCCCATGGTGCCTTCAAAGTCTGGAGACGCTTGCTGTTTTTTGTTCTATTCAGGTCTTCAGCTGAGTGAGTGGCACCTGAGATTATTGGGGTATGGAGGACCATCTTCTTTCCCCAAAGGTCACCTATTTACGTGTTAATCTCATCTCAAAACACACTCCAAATAGACACATAAAATTAACTATCAAAAAGATGCATCTCTGTTGATGACATTCTCCTCAAGTCCTCTTCCTGAGCACTCATGTCTCATTCTAAAATTTTTTCCACTGGAGCTCAATCCAGATCTCAGATAGGCTTCTCAGGTTGTCTGTGAAGACACTGCCCTCCTCCTCACAGTCCCAAGCACTATTTTGTCCCTGAGTCCAACGTACTGGCTGGGCCACTAGGCACTCACTCTGAAATGTATACACTAAAACTAATGAATGGCCTGAGAAAACAGTAAGAAATGCTGAGCCAAAGAACTCCTTAATTATACAAAAAAGGAAACAGAAAAGATAATCTGATCTCACACCATTCAGAGTGGCAGATAAATAAAGAATTAATAAAGTCTACTATCTGTAAAAGTTCACCTCAGTTTCACATTGGGATGACTTAGGTCTGTATTTCATCTGAATATGTCCATTTAGAGAAGTCTAGAGCCTGAGAAGTCGATCATTAATAAATGGAGATACTGAGCAAGTGTTCTAAAAGATTAATAACTGAAAGAGGCATCTTCTGAATAGCTCTGATGAAGGAAACAGTGAAAATAGTATTGAGGGAAAAGGACCATAAAGTAGGTTAAAGAAAATGAGTGTCCCCAAAGACACCCACCCTTGATATGACAGTGGATTGTCAACGAAGGTTTCAAAGACATTCAATGGGAAAAGGTTAGTTTTTTTAACAAGTGGTACAAACAAAGCAGACTCGGGAGGCCTGCCTTGTTCAGAGCTTCCCTTTTGCTGCTTCAGGTGCCTCCAGTCAACTGCCACCCGGAAGCAGACGCTGCTACTGCTGCTGGACCGTCAGAAGGTCACCAGCAGCCTAATGCTACGTCACAGTGCCTGCGTCACTCACCTCGCTGTGTCTCATTACGTGGGAGCATCTTAGCATCGCACACCATCACCAGAAGAAAGGAGTCCAGTACAGCGAAATATTTTCAGAGAGAGAGGCCACATTCACGAGACTTTCATTATAATCTATTTGTTATAGCTATTTTATTTTTAGATGTTGTTGATGATCTCTTAGTGTGCCTAATTTATAAGTTCAACTTTATCATAGGTGTTTCTATATAGGAAGAAAACATTCTATCATCTATCTATCTATCATCTATTTATCTATCTATCTATCTATCTATCTATCTATCTATCTATCATCTATCTATCTAGCATTCGGGACTAACCATGGTTACAGGCATTCACTGGGGATCCTGAAACATGTTCCCCACAAATAAAGGGGCCACTACTGTATCTATTTACTTCACATGACAAAATTTACTTCACATGACATATATGAAAATTAACACAAGATGGACTAGATACTTAAACGTAAGAGCTGAAAATTAAAAGTGTTTTAAAGAGAACCTAAAAGAATGTCTTTGCAATGTGGAATTAGGCAAATGTTTCTTAGAAAGGCTACAAAAAGCACTAATTGTGAACATTTCTTAAGAAGACACATCGGTGTTTGTGTCAAAACGAATCTCTTCTGCACTTTCACATAAGGAGAGGCAAGCCAGAGTTTAGGAGGAAAATATGTGAGGCGCAGAAGAGGTAAAGAGCTTGTATCCAGAACATTGAAGTAATTTGGATTACTCAGAAATCAGAAGAGGGGCACCTGGATTGCTCAGTCGGTTAAGCATCTGACTCTTGATTTTGGCTCAGGTTATGGTCTCATGGTTCATGAGATTGAGCCCCACCTCGGGCTCTGTGCTGACAGTGTGGAGCTAGCTTGGGATTCTCTCTCTCCCTCTGTCTCTCCCTTCCCCCATTCATGCATTCTCTTTCTCTCTCTTTCTCTTTTTTTTTTTCGCTCACTCTCAAAAATTAATTAATTAATTAATTTAAAAATGTTGTAGTGTATTACATACAATTCCATACTACTCATCAATAAAAATGAACCGCTACAAACACACACAAAAACATGAACGAATCTCACACTCTTTATATTATCCTTGGAGAATATTGTGCAGAATGCCTCACATAGGAGTACCCATCAGCGTGACTTATAATATCCCCCCAAACGGAGATCAACCTTAACACCCAACAGCGGAAGGGCTTAGTAATTCAGTGAATTGTTACTGAGCACTGAAAACAACATTAAACAACACTTGTGATACACAAAACCACACGCAAATATCTCATAGACAAATGATGAGTGACACACGCAAGCCACGAAATGTTCACACTGTATGGTCACAGTCACACAGAACCAATCCAGGATGAAAGAGTAATAATGGTGGTTGCCTCTGGAGGGGGTACTGAGAGAGAACAGGAGGGAGAATTCTAAGGCAGAAGTGTTCTGCACCAGGGCAAATGCATTCACTGTGCAGTTCAGATGTGTGCGATTCAACATGTGAATTTTGTACCACAACAAAAGAAGTATAAAGTATAAAATCAAATAGTAAGGATTGGGATTAAAAAAACAACATGGCTTCAGCAGAGGTATGAAAGCTGTCCTGTGTGAAATCTTCTAATATTGGTGCCACCAAAGTATTTGACAGGTGAGAATGTTCCGGTACACCCACCCTACATATTACCTACAACGTGGTGACCTCAACCAACTTTCACTTTTCTGACTCAGCCTCCGCTCATTCCATTCCTTATCTTTCGAATGCTCGCTGTTCCCTTCCACGTCTCCTGCCTATTGAAATTCACCCCATCTTCAAGGTCTGTCTCAAGTAGCACCTCTTCCAGGACCTTGTAGGATTCTTGACTCTGTGACTCCTAAAACAAGACTTGCCACCCATTCTCCAACGTTTTTAACTTTGCGTTTAGGGAAGGTGTTTGGACCCAAGTTTCTCTTTCCTTTCCCTAAAATTTTGCACTTTCTTTGGAATAAGCTAGTGCATCTTTTCTGTGTACCCCTGACAGTGCCTAGATGTGGCCAACACATGGTTGATATTCGGCATCTGAATGAGTCACATGAATGAGATACTCAGTTCTACTCATTTGCCTCGATGACTTATTTCATCACAGAATATTTCTATCATCCTGTTGATTTTTGCTGAATAACTTTGCACTCACTTCATGCCTTTTCTTTTGCTCACTCTGGTCCCTAAACATGTAGACTGAGTCTTGCTCCCTGTGAGTCTCGCCCGTGAGATTCCTCAACCTCTAGCTTCACCTCTCATGTCACCTCTCAGAGCTGATTCCTTGAAGCTACTCCATAGATTAATATTCTGATAAGGGATAAGTCCTTGGAAAGAGACTGACAATTGATGTACATATCACAGATCAATGAATTTCCAACATTATGTCTAAGGGGAAAATGTGAAATGTGACTTTGGATGGTTTCCCAAAGGGAGATATCGAGATGTCACACTTAGCCACATCCCAAAATACAGCGACTATTCCCTTGAGCCTCAGAAAACACAAACTGCACACAAATTGCACAAATTGGCATGCATATTTCTGGAGAGGACAGCGACATAGATTCCAAGCCATAATGTCGTTGTGTTGAGACTGTGAAAATCATTCATGAACTCATATACGGTATCTGATAGGAGTCAGGAATGCACGCACCTGTTATACATTCCTGAATTCAGGATCCCAGTCCAGAGATGTCAACGTCAGGTCAGTGCCAGATGTCACTGGACAGGCTCACAAAGCTTCTGTGTGTTTCAGTGCCTTCTGTGTGGGTACAGCTCACAGAAACCCAGACAAAAAAAGGCAAGAATGAGCACCGTCAAGACTGGAGTCAAACATATTGTCAGAATGCCACATTTGTGAGCTTCAGCAAGTCCGTGATAGAGACAAAGCATATTGATATGACAGCTGCGAGGTGAGCCATGACCTTCTCTATCCACAGTCTGGAGGAAAATCACTTAATCACATACGTAATGGGATTAAGGATTCAGGTGAGGTGGAGAATCTAAGTTGGAACTTGCAAACCAACTTTATTTCATTTTGCTAGAAATGAGGTGAGCCTGCTCCTTGTTTCATTCAGGAGAACCCACCAAAGTCCTGCCATTTTATAACCTGCTAACCACCTCTGGCCATACTCGTGTCTGGTCCATTTAAGCTTGCTTGGCCTCATGTCCGACTTCTTGGGATTTGAATGGGAACCAGATAGGCTCACTTAGGGTAAATATGAGGTAGCTATCTCCCTAGAGAAACTGTGAAGAACCAAGGCCACAACACAATCAAAGAGCTGACATTAGCGTTGACCCCAGTGTGGATGTGCTGATGGAGGGGATGTGAGAGAGCAGGTACGTGCCCTCAGGTCAGCCCCTTCACCCACATTGGTCAATCTCGGCACACTTGACCTAAGCCAAATCCAGACTTAGAAGGTGTATTATCTGTGCCTCCACCATCAACTCAATTTTTTTTAATTTTATCTCAACACTAAGAAACTACAGTGTTTCCAAGACTGAATTAAATTCATCTAAATGATACAGCAATTATGAAATGTATGAGAAAATATTCAACTTCTGAAGATTAAACTAATAGTTTTACTTATAAACACAGAAAATGGTAAAATTCAGATATTCATCACAGTGAAGGAAGAGAGAAATGCCTATATATGGTGATAAAAATTTTTAATGTAATCGGGCAACATGGTTGGCTGCCTAATTTTTTTTCATATATTTTTTTTGGTCCAGTAATTTTGTTTGTGAAGCTAAATCTAGAAATCCACTTTTGAAAAATTTTAAATATTTCTACACAAAGAAATTAACAAAAGTGTCATATGTAACAGTGATGGGGAACACCAGCACACACTACACCCCCTTCCCCTCCCCACACACACACTTTGGTCAATAGCAATACTAACCAGCACTGCTGCAGTATACTGACTCATTTACCCCTCACAGGTATTCACTGCCATTTTACATATTAATAGATGTTAAGTAACTTACTGGAGACTATGCTCTAACATATGTTCATTCATACTGTTTATCTTCACTCATGTTAATCTATTTAAGACTGCAGTTTATTTATTTATTTTTTTTTTTAAATATTTTTATTTATTTCTAGGAGAGAGAGAGAGACAGCGTGAGCAGGGGAGGGTCAGAGAGAGAGGGAGTCACAGACTGAAACAGGCTCCAGGCTCTGAGCTGGCAGTCAGCACAGAGCCCGACGCGGGGCTCGAACCCACGAACCGCGAGATCATGACCTAAGCGAAAGTCGGACGCTTAACCGACTAAGCCACCCAGGCGCCCCTAAGACTGCAGTTTAGATAAAAGTTAACACTAATGAATCAGAATCTCCTTAGAAATATTTCCCTCTACTACCCAGCAATTGAACTACCAGGTATTTACCCAAAGGGTACAAAAATACCGATTTGAAGGGGCACGTGCATCTCGATGTTTATAGCAGCACTATCTACAATAGTCAAATTATGGAAAGAGCCCAAATGTCCATAGGCTGATGAATGGATAAACATGATGTATGTATGTATATACATACACGTATATACATGTATACTACATGTATGCCACATATACATGTATACATACATACAGATAGATAGATATAGATATTTCATATATAATGGAATATTACACAGCTATAAAAAGAATGAAATCTTGCCATTTGCAACAATACGAATGGAGGTAGAGTGTATTATGCTAAGTGAAATTAAATCAGTCGGAGAAAGACAAATACCATTTGAGTTCTTGCATATGTGGAATTTAAGAATCAAAACAGATGAACATTGGGGAAGAACAACAACAAAAAGAGATGGGAGGACAAACCATAAGAGATTTTTAAATACAGAGAACAAACTGAGAGAGGAAGTGGGTGGGGGGATGGGCTAAATGGGGGATGGGCCCTGAGGACGGCACTTTTCGGGATGAGAACTGGGTGTTGTATGTAAGCGATGAATCACTAAATTCTACTCCTGAAATTAATATTACACTGTATGTTAACTATCATTAAAATAAAACTTTAAGCAAACAAACAAGAAAAGAAATAATTTCCCTCAATTATAGTTGCAGTAAATTCAGACTGGTTTTAGCCAGCAACTACTACATAGTTTCTTAATTTCATAAAGAACTCTACTTTTCTTCTAGCAAGAGTTTTTAAGGAATCATATTAATAACAGAAATCCTCCAAAGTAACTACTGACCTCTACATTATTGTGGTAAACTAGCAAATTTTTAAACACTGCTCTGGTGTTCATTTCCAGTTACTAGGTAGGCATATTGTATATTTTTTTATGAAGTTAAACGCTTTTGCTTTGACCAGGATCCCAATTCCTCTTTCTTGTCTTCTTTTCACATCTGATATGTATCTCATTTAATTTGGTGGTTTATCAAAGAGATAAAACAATTCAAAACCAAGAAGAACCCTTCAAAATATTTATACCTTTTAGGTATGTCAACGCTACTTATTAGCAATAATAAAAAATATTTTATGTAAGTTAAATGCTGCTGCAACCTTTTAAATGGATTTTGTAGTTACTCGAAAGGAGCATGTAATGATGGAATGATGCTGCCAGAGGTCATGTTGAATGGGGAGAAGGGGAAGGGTCGTGGCCCCTCTTCTGTGTTTCAAGCTTGTTCTAAGCTTGAAAAGTCATGTGCAGGATTAGAAACAAACAAACAGAAGCGGCTGAGTTCTGCATCTGCTCTGATAGAAACTGGTAACAAATTGATAGATAGTGTGCCCTAAACACAGATCGAAACAGTGAGAATTTAAATGGCTCCGGTGACATCAGTGCCCGAGTGCCAACATCATCAAATGCCACAGGTGACCAGAATGTAACAGAACCAGTCCTTGTGTTTGGGGCAGATGGTGTTTGACAATGGAGTTATGGGACAGTGTTATCACCCTTTTTGGTAAATGTAGCTTGACAGATTCTCCCTGCCCACTGGGGAGCTCTGCCTTGTGCAGCCATCATAAACTCTCCAGGGTTGTATGTAGAAGTGGCTATATTGATGCCGCCCATTTGATGCTATCTGGNAGAGCCCGACACGGGGCTCGAACCCACAAACCGCGAGATCATGACCTAAGCGAAAGTCGGACGCTTAACGGACTAAGCCACCCAGGCGCCCCTATTTATTTTTTTTTAATGTGTATTTATTTTTGAGAGGGAGAGACAGAGCATGAGTGGGGGAGGGGCAAAGAGAGAGGAAGACACAGAATCCCAAGCAGCTCTAGGCTCTGACCTGTCAGCACAGAGCCCGAGGTGGGGCTCGAACTCAGGAGGCCAGAAATCATGAGCTGTGAGATCAGGATCTGAGCTGAAATCAGACACTTAACCGACTGACCCACCAAGGTGCCCCATAGTTTGCTTTCTTAAAAGCATAGCTTTAACTATAAACATGGAAATATTCTCACAATTTAGTTTTCCTGCAGAGCTCTCAGAATGAATTTTCTTCTATTACAGATCTCTAGGAAACTGTATGTCACATTCTGAAATTTGAATACACTGCATATCATGGGTGACCTCAAATAAATATTAGAGCCTATTTAAAAATGACTGTCAGTTTAAGTATATATATAATATACATTATATATTATATACATATATATGCTTTTTGTATAATCGTAAAAAGTCACTTTATTCTGGGCCTGATATTTCTCTTTTATAATGGAACAGGTATAATAGGGTAATATCTAAGTCTTTTTTTGAGGTTTCCAGATCTGACTTTATGAAGGAAAGAATGAAGGAGAGAGAGAGAGAGAGAGAAGGAGGGAGGGAGGGAGAGAGGGAAGAAGGGAGGAAGGAAAGAATACCTTCAATACTCTGTAGTTACAGAGTAGCTCTAACTTTTAAATTTTAATTTGCTCGGTGAAAGACATAGACGTTGATTAGATATCTTTCCTAATTTTTTTCAGCATTTTTAATGTAATTCATTTGCATAAAACGAGGTAAGAAACACTGGCTAAACTCCCTTATTCCTTAAGGAAACTTTATGGTTAGTTTACAGGACCCCAGGGCAGATGTTAATACTCAATAATGAGAGCATATGGTAGAAAGACTGATTCATGGTAAGCCTACTTATCATAACATCACTGGGAGATTTTAAAAAAAAACAACAACAAGAGACTCCTGAGATAATTCTAAAGCAATACTCTTAATAGTGCCAGAATCTCTTAAGCTGTACACTGGTTGATTTATCCTCAAATTCTCTTTCCAATTAACCATACTGATAGTTGGAATTTTAAAAAGCCTTGGAGAATAGGAGATGCTCTCATCTTTAACATAATTTTAAATGCAGAGATCCCTAATTTATCCGTTACCACTAATGCCTTCTGAAGATCAAACACATCGCACTTTTGACTAAAAGAGAATTAATTTCACGAAGCTGCTGTGCAAAACTCAAGAACAATTACCACCAAGAAATATAGACTTGAGGCCAGACAGCAGTTAAGTACACAGAGGATTCCTCTCCTTTGGAGACCTACAGGAGATTACAGAGGGGCAGGGACAGAAGTAATGATTTAGGATTCCCACCCTCCATCTACCCGTCTACAGAAATGGTTCCTTCATAAATATGGGAGCCGAAACTACAGTTTGCATAACATTCCGTTGTTAGGTTTTATCATTATAAATCTGCCTCTTTTTTTGGAAATATCCTGCAGTCTGAAGAGGTTTGCAATTCAGTCATTATTTTACCATGTGCTACCTCTGTGGGAAATCAAGGCTGCCTTTTAGGGGCTCCCTCTGCTATCATATCATTTAGCTGTGCCAAAACACTCACATAGTTATTGTAGACACTCTTCTCCAAGGAACCTTTCACATTGTGTTTACATTTGCATCCCCAGAAATAAAGTCAGTATCTAGTATAGAGCTGGTGATCGACAAATCTCTGCATAATGGTGGGTTTTGAGGATGAGGTGTACTGAGTTCCTAGAGCTGTGGATGCCCTAAGCAACAGAAGTTTACTGTCTTACAGTTCTTGAAGCTAGACATCCCAAATCAAGGTGTCAGCAGCGCCACACTCCCTCTGAAACATGTAGAGAGAATCTTTCCTTGACTTTTTTAGCTGCTGGTGGGTACGGTCGACCCATGAGTGTCCTTAGCTTATAGCTTTATTTTCTTTTTAATGTTTATTTATTTTTGAGAGACAGAGAGACAGCATGAGAATGGGAGGGGCAGAGAAAGAGGGAGATACAGAATCCAAAGCAGGTTCCAGACTCCGAGCTGTCAGCACAGAGCTGGACATGGGGCTTCAACTTACGAATGGCGAGATCATGACCTGAGTCGAAGTCTGACGCTCAACCAACTGAGCCACCCTGGTGCCCCTAGCTTGTAGCTTTATCAGACCCAGTCTCTGCTGCTTGTCATCCCAGGTCTGAGGGTGTCTGTGTGTGTATTTCTCTCTGTTTATAAGGACACCAGTCATATTGTATTAGGGCTCACCTAATGACCTCATCTTGATTACAACTGAAAGGATCTTGTTTCCAAAGAAGGTCACATTCACAGGTTCTGGGGTTCAGGGCTTCAGTGTCTTTTGGGAAGGACAACATTCCCCCCACACCACGAAGCACTGTGTCCCATATGTGTGTTTTATCTCCTTTGTACCAAGTAGTATTGTGAACACCTACCTGCCTCACAGAAATGTGCTTGCTAATTGCTGGATCTGCACACTCATATTATGTTAGGAATTTTTGTTTGTTAAAATGCAAAGAAAACAGAGATGTCATTCATGCCCCAGCTCATCATCAGGCTGGCTCTTCCCACTGGCTCATCAGAGTGAAGTCTGTAGTCTCTACCTCCATTTCTTAGGAAGACATGTGGAGAGGAACATCATCTTCTCCCAAAACAAAAGTTGGGACAATTGTCCCCCCAAACCCCAATTTTGGGTCATTTCCATTGCAAAGGTTGTCCCTGAGATGTGCTTTGAATGCTGAATAATTGACATATCTGGTTAACTTTGTTGATGGAGAAAATTATATAAATAAAGACACCTCCTACAAACGTGGAATGTGTTTGTCTTTAGGACTGAAAAATGGAAATATCATAAACAACTAAGAATCATCTGGACTTGGTTAATTCACACTCACACACAAAATCAAACCTTGAAGAAAAACATGAGTGAATTCTCATAAGCCTAAAAGGAATAGCTAAGGATGTTTCCATTCGTACATCCTCAGATCTTGTCGGAGCAAGAGCATGATTTATACCCATGGATGGAGCTGGATTGTACTATGCTAGGTGAAACAAGTCAGTCAGAGAAAGACAAACACCATATGATTTCGTTCATATGTGGAATTTAAGAAACAAAACAGAAGAACAAAAGGGGATGAGAAAAGAGAGAGGCAGACCAGAAAACAGACTCTTACAGACAGAACAGTGGGTTGATGGAGAGAAGTGGGTGGGAGATGGGTTAAGGGGGTGCTGGGTGTTAGAGAATGCACTTGTTATGACGAATCTTTGGTGTTGTATGTAAGGGATGAATCACTAAACTCGAAACTTGAGACTAATATTACACCATATGTTAACTAACTGGAATTTAAGTAAAAACCCAAAAAAGGAAAAAGAAATAGAGGAAGCTTTTAAAAATGTGGTTTCATTAAAACAGTGTTCAGGTATTTAAATATCCCCAGTATGGCTACTGCGATGTACATATTACAATATAAGTTTCCAATGAAATAGGAGATAAAAGTGAGATGGGCTCAGATGAAACAAGGACTTGATGAACCGCTCAACATTGGTCGCCTATTAGTCCTAAAATTTTAATCATGGTGTGGAAATTATACTTAATTATGCAACATATGTATGGAGCGGTCCACAAGCACAGACTACAGTAAGGAGAATGATCGTTCTATAAAGTTCCAGGAGAGGTGGCAAATCTTCAATGACCCATGGAAACTCTCCCCTGGATTCCTGGAGACTCAGTGGAGGGAGGTTGCAGGAAGTGGGAGGTGCTGGCTGTGGCCATGGAAAGGAGAAAAGTTACCTGCTCCCAGGAGAAATTGCTTCCACGACCTGGGCCACTCACCTACATGCCCCTCAGAGGTGTGGTCTAGATCCGGGTCATGTGTACATTGGACAGGAGTTTCCTGACTGAAAACGTTTTTATTTTTAAAGTCAAGTTATTTTACAAATAATTAAAATTATTTAAAATTTTCTATTGAATAAATGCTCCATCAAAACTTGTATCGCTGGAATTCATTGGCAGAATAATGTGGTCAATGTGCCACTTGTTCATACTGTCTTTTGGAAGAACATGGGTTTTGGAATCATACTGTCTTCCAAAACCCATGTTTTGGAAGAACATGGGTTTTGGAATCAGAAAAACAATCATAGTGAAGGATCCCAGAGAAGAATCCACGTTAGTGCTGTAACATTCCCGTGTAATTCATGAATCCCCCTCCTTCAAAAGGACTCTAGGCCTCCTAGACGAGGATAGAAAACCAAATCCACATAGTGGAGCTTTCATTGTCTCCCATATTTCTGACTCTAGTTGTCCAAGAGACTGTTGAAAATCAAACTGAAATCAAACAAGAGTTGATGTTCATACTTACCATTTTTGGTTTGCCCAAGGTTGCCCGTATGTCTAGTTTTTATGTCATGGCAATGTAACCTTCACCTTGCCTTCTGTAGTAATGTCTCAGTCTTCCCAAGCCCTCCTTAGGGTGAATGACTTTCTCCACTTTTCATGAAACTGAAGGGGTTCTTAGGATGTAGGACTTTTAGTGATAAAAGGAGATAGT
The DNA here is from genome assembly GCF_008692635.1 of Crocuta crocuta. Classification (NCBI taxonomy): domain Eukaryota; kingdom Metazoa; phylum Chordata; class Mammalia; order Carnivora; family Hyaenidae; genus Crocuta; species Crocuta crocuta. The sequence goes on from NW_027551559.1 coordinate 5,243,791, forward strand.
TTTCAGACAAATTAGGAAGAACTGATAACCCCATTTCCCCCAAACTATATACAGTGAGAATATCTATCAAATTGCCTTCTCTATAGCCCGTGGCCCCATCAAGGGAGCTAGCATGTGACCTACACTGGGCCAATCAGAATCTCTCTCTTCTGGAACTTGAATCTTGGCTGGGAGAGAGAATCAAGGATAAAATATTTGAAACTCTACACCCTGAAGGTATTGTCCACGTGTCTCATTTCCCAGGATGCCTGTGTTCTCTGGCTCTGGACCTTCTGAAAACTGTTCAATCACCCTGAGTCATTTCAACAAATTTCCCCTTTGCGTAAATTAACCAGTCAGAGTGAGAGTACATCATCGGTGACGAGAGAGCATAAGGCAAGCTGACAGGCCACAAACACCCCTCCCCACCCCCAGGTGGGTATGTGTGATATTCCTTGATTGCTCCTGGCTGCCCAAGAACAAAGGAAATGGGAAAAACAAATGGTTAACTGACAGAGATCATAGTCCTGCAAGACCTAAGTCTCCATCACCCTCCATAGTGATGTGAGAAACAAAGGCAGAAGGAAATGGCAGACAGAACTCAATTTCTTTATAACCTGCAGCCCATTAACAGATACTTGAGGATCCCTATGTCTTAATGCTAATGCTTTGCTAGAGGGAAAAACAACCCTAGCTTGGCAATAGCTAGGCCTCTAGGCCTCCACTATTCTAGGAGCCATTTTTAGCATACAAAAATCTCACAGGAAAATTTTCCTGGACCTTATCTCCCCCAGTCTCTCCTCATGGTCCTAGGTCAGCTCTTCTTGCCCATGGGTCCTGTCCCTGTGCTTCAATGAAATCACCTTTTTGCACCAAAGACATCGTCAGCAAATTCTTGGTCATTGGCTTTGGACCCTGAGAACCCCACTGTCACCCCAAAAACCTCATCAACTGGCACCGGAAAACTCTCACCAGTGTAGAGAATGGCCCACGGAGTTGAGAGAAGACAAATGAGAGATGCCCACTGTGGGTTCGGCTAAGGTGACAAAGTGGAGGAAGTGACAGTTCTTTGCTTTCCCTCCTTATCTTGAGGACAGAACAGGAAATCCTGCTGTAAACACAGCATTTTGTTCCAGTGTTTCTGTTGTGTCTTGTGACTCACACCAATGGCTGTGGTGGATGAACCTCAACGGACTTGAGAGATGAACGTTAAGGCCTTGGAATAGATTCTTGAAAGAGGAAATCACAGTGTTGCCAAGACAGGAGCTGTCTCCCTCAGGCAGAACTCCAGGATGCCCCTCAGGACAGTCAACAGAGACCTAGGGGCAGAAGGTACAGCCCAGGAGGAGAAGGGAAACTGGGCCTGGGCTGGTTCTCCCAGAACCCGCCCCAGTGGGACAAATGTGGGATTGGCCTCCCCTAGGGTTCCGCCTCCAGGCAAAGGGCAGGCTGTCCACTGTGTTGAATCACCCGAAGGTGGACAGCAGGATACATATTAAACTGAACTTTGTGGAGCTGGGTCCATACTCAGGCCTATTCTGAGACAGAGTATCCCAGACGACCTCCATCCAGGAACAGTATCTCAACATTGGTCCTAAATTAGTCAATTGGTCCAAATGCAAATCAACAGGAAGCCAGCCACAGCTTCCCAGGTGCTGTTTTCTCAGAGACACTGGGTCCCCTGCAAAGAACTGGGGTTACTCAGACCCTGCAGGGACCCCGACATCCCAAACCTAGGGCAAGCAGGTCTAGGTGGTGCTGTTCCAGAAGGAACAGCCTCCCACTGCATCTCACCAGGGGGTCCTTGGAGAACAGCAGACAAGGGAGGGGATGCTGGTGGGGGAGACACCACCTCGAAGCCCCTTCTCTGCCAGGACAGTGGGTCCCACTCTTCTGACCAAACAGGATGTGGACATTGCTAAGAACCCATCAGTGTCACCTTGGTCTGCAGGCTGCATTGTTGTGCCCGAATCGTGAGTCCTCAGAGACCTCCAAGGAGCCGACACCGATGCAAGTACATAAGGGTCTTTATTACAAGCTCGAGCAGGGGCTCACCTGTCTACCGGTGCAGCAGCCGCAAGGTGAAGCCCCAAACAATAGCGAGCAGGATTTTTATGGGGTAAGGGACGGGGGTGTTACAGTGCACACGTTGTACGTATAGCACCATCACATAAGCACCAATCATAATTGTACAGCACCCATGGCAACAGTTTTGACCATTCAGTATTTGTGAGGTGTTCGTTACTTTTCGCGGGACGGAATCATGACTTTTGAGAATCCTTTGAAAATGACCAATTATGAGGTGAGTTCAAAGGGCCCACGTGGGGTTTTAGGCAAGAATCCTCAGTCCCTGACTCAGACCACAGGAATGTTACACATTTCTTTTGATTGGCTGATCCGAGGGTGGTCCGAGGGTGGCTTCAGCTGAAGCTTTTCCTGGAACTGGGGCCACGTGCAGCCTGAGGTAGCTCTTTTTCTTTTTTTAATGTTTTATTTATTTCTAGGATAGAGAGAGAGAGACAGCGTGAGCAGGGGAGGGTCAGAGAGAGAGGGAGTCGCAGCCTCCGAAACAGGCTCCAGGCTCTGAGCTGGCAGTCAGCACAGAGCCCGACGCGGGGCTCGAACTCACGAACCACGAGATCATGACCTAAGCGAAAGTCGGACTTAACCGACTAAGCCACCCAGGCGCCCCAGCCCGAGGTTGCTCTTAATGGAGGCCTTAATTTCAGCCTCCTCAGCATCTCTTTCTCCTCTTTCCTACTGACACCAGAAACAGTGCCCGCGTTCATGAGGGCTGTTGCCTCTGTGAGGGTGAGAGAGGAAGAATCTGGGAAATGTTCCAAAGCACCCAACAAAATGGAGGCTTTCTTCTATCTTCTGGGGGACGTACTTTGACAACTTGGAACTAGAAGGCTGCCTAAATTAGGCTCCTCCCCTCCCGCAAAGGCTGGAAGACAGGGCATGGGGCATGGTCCTTCAGAACTATGTTTCAAGGATGGGGTTCCCAGGTCCCCAAGAAAGGCATCCCTGCATTGCAAGACTGGCAGAAGACTTTTAGCAAGGTTTACGTCTCAAAGAATCAGAAATAATTTGCAATCGCAAGTCTTTGAAGAAGACTTTTGCATTTAAAGAATGTAAATGCTTTAGGAAAAGGGAAGTCAGACCTGGAATCAGGAAAAATCACATCTAACTTGAGTCAAGCTGAAAGAAAAATGAAGGCGATCTTGGTCACCAGTGCTGACAAAAGGAAACATAACAATGGGTCCACATTGGCCCCATTTGCCCCCCACAACAGCAAACCTAGGTTTAATTATAGTTTCAGCCTTTCCCAGAATATTATGTGACCTGATCTGAAATAAATCCTTTCTTTTCTTTTGCTGAGAGTTTGTTGGCCATATTACCATTAATCCAAGAATTTTCTAAACAAGAATTACAGTAAAGAAAATTTGGGCGGCTTTTCCTGATCCTATTCTGGGGGTGAACCAAGGCAAGATGGCGAGGTTGGTAATCGTTTGCTTAGAAGCTTTCACCAGTAGAAGGTGACAGTATTCTTCTAGTCTCTTTAAGCTCCTGAAGAGATTTTTGGTGTCATTTCAATGATAAGACTCAGACAGAAATCAATTAGCAAACAATGCATGTCAATGATAAAATAATACAACATAACCCACTGCTGAATTTTGTGAGTGATAGCATAAGCCAAAGAATTTTAGAATAATCAAGGGCCAGGGTGCATGAGAACATTTGCCTGGCCACAAAAATTAGGCAAAGTCATCAATTTCATTAGTGTAAAGAATCTAAGATTCGTAAATGCACAGATTACTGAAATGACCTGAAGCATCAGCACTGCTATGAAAATAGGAAGCATTTATTTATTCATATTGTTGGAAAGACTCAGCCAGTGCATCTTGTGTTCTAAGTGGCCACTGTTTTCTTTCAGTAAAAATTGCTCTGCTTAAGATGTAGACAGAATGGGAAAAATAGTGAATCCAAGTGTCTGGCTCACTGGGGAAGTGGGGACAGTCTATCTCAGTAGGATTCATCTTCAGATCCTTATACCTCTTCTTAAAAAAAAAAAAAAGATTTAGGGGCGCCTGGGTGTCTTAGTCCGTTAAGTGTCTGACTTTCGCTTAGGTCATGATCTCGCGGTTCGTGGGTTCGAGCCCCGCGTCGGGCTCTGTGCTGACTGCCAGCTCAGAGCCTGGAGCCTGTTTCAGTCTGTGACTCCCTCTCTCTCTGACCCTCCCCTGCTCACTCTGTCTCTCTCTCTCTCTCCTAGAAATAAATAAAACATTAAAAAAAAAAGGTTTAAAAAAAAGATTAATTTATTTTTGAGAGAGAGACAGAGTGCGAGCAGCAGAGGGCTAGAGAGAGGGAGACACAGAATCGGAAGCAGGCTCCAGGCTCAGAGCGGCCGGCACAGAGCCCCACGTGGGTGTTGAACTCACAAACTGCGAGATCATGACCTGAGCTGAAGTCAGACGCTTAACTGACTGAGTCACCCGGGTGCCCCCTTATACCTCTTCTTTAGGAGACTCAATCAAACCTGTCACCAAAGTTTTATAAACATGAATAATACCCTAAGGGCCACTGACTATACTGTGTGCAGAATTTTCCACAACAAGAAAGCACCCTACAAAACTCCCAGGTTAGGAGGGTGAGGATGCCGTCCCAGCTCTGCAGCCGAAAGAGGCCAATTTCCATTCAGGGCCTTAGATGCTCACGTTTAAAGGGGAACTGTGATATCTAACGAATATAGTTGTGTTAGGCACACATAATTGCATTATCATCACATAGTTGTGTGTGCAGGGAAAGAGTTTGCAGAGCTGAGGACACTGAGCCAAAGCACGCTGTACTGGTGAATGGCCTCAGTCAACCAGACAGCAGGGTCTTAAGTAGGATACAAAGTTTATAGAGCACTTATGTGACTCAAATATAAAATAAAATTTGTAGATCTATGCTGAGAGCTGCTCTGTGCTAGGTGAGGGAATAAAATTCACAAGGATTTGTAGTTAAGAGCAGTTTTTAACTCCATTCACTCTTCTGTGGTTGGTATCTCTTTCCTCCAGCAGATTTGATCTATGTTCAAGAGCTTTACTTGCTTTCAAATGGCTGTAGTAAATTTATTGAAATGTTTGAGCTAAGAATCTCTTTGAAGAAGACCATTTATGTCTAGAAAAAGAAACGTAGGAACACTATATAACCCCAGTAAGCTGTTGCAAGAATTCTAGAGACCACAATTCTCAAAACCTAACGGAACAGAAATTGTTCTCTTGGGCTGACTTCTCTGCAAAACTCCTAGGTTGTTGAGATCCCTAAATAGTATATGGTAGGAAGACCACCCCAACTCCATTTCCAATAGATGCACTCTATTAACATATTTCTGGACAATTTCACACATATTTGTTGTAGTAGGACTACAGTAAGCATGCTTGTTCTCTTCATCTAATGTGATCTTGTATTAACCCCAATTACTACAAAAGTATATTTCCATTTAGTGACTTCAATGTATTGATAGCCATTCCCAATGCTAATCTGATTGAATAGTATGTAGAATGTCTCTGTATATAAGTGAATACCCTTAGGATAGATGTGCTTTATTGAGAGAAATAATTGATTATAGGCAGAGACAGCAGAAGGCAAACAATTAGTAGCTACTGACAAAATTAGGCTTGTGTCTGATATATTTTGAAACACATAAGGTGGAGCAGTAACTCAGAATGAAAATCCACATATTAGGTTCAGGACCGCTGCTATACCTGCATTACGTATTTTAATGAGAGGGCGACATACGTCAGACATAAAAGTTGTACAAAACAGAAGTATAATGGGTTGTTGTCAGAGGACCCGTGGGCATTTTGGCAGATTCAGGTTTTACGTTTCAACCTGGAAAAGCAGGAGCTCAAAATGCTTTCCTGAGACAGTGAGATGGAATGAGTGAAACAGAAATTAGCAACGGAAGCCTACAAAACATTTTACACAAACATGATATTCAAGAGATGATGGATGAAACCAACACCATCAAACTGTTAGAGATTTCTATCAAACAATACTGTAGAGATGGAAGAAACAGATGCCAACTATAAAATAAGGGAATTCTGATAGAAATTCAATTTGATGGCCATGACCACAAATAACATCAGTACAAACCAAAATATTGCAAGTAGAAAGGGCAAAATATGAAATACGATATTTTCAAATGTAGTAAGAACTGAAAACACTACTTGGAAACAATTTCTCTGATTCCATTCAGTTTTATTCTTATTGACAAAGAATTTAGCAAGCCTCTCAGTGCATTTTTTTGTTAGAAGTTACTTTTTTAGATCAGTTTAAAGTTCACAGAAGAAGTGGGGAGAATATATACAGATTTCCCAAATGCCCTTCCTCTCACACATGCATAAACTTCCTCATTAAAAACATTCTCCACCAGAGAAGTGCATTTGTTATAAATTGATGAACTTACACTTCATACATACATCATAATCAATAAAAGTCCATAGTTTACATTATGGTTCACTCTTGCTGTTGTGTATTCACGAGTTTGGACAAATGTATAATGACATGTGTCTACCGTAATTGTAACACACAGAGGATTTTCACTGTCCTGAAAATGCTCTGTGCTCTCCTTTTTTATCCTTTCCAAAGTTAGGGCACCATTTTGCATTTCCACCAATAATGAATGAGAGTTCCTGTTGCTCTACATCCTCACCAGCATTTGGTGTTGTCAGTGTTCTGATTTTGGCCATTCTAATAGGTGTATTAGCATCTTACTGTTTTATTTTTAATTTCACTGATGACATATAATGTATTAGCATCTTACTGTTTTATTTTTAATTTCACTGATGACATATAATGTATTAGCATCTTACTGTTTTATTTTTAATTTCACTGATGACATATAATGGGGAGCAGTTTTTCAAATGCTTATTTGCCATCTGTTTCTTTGGTGAAGTGTCTGTTAAGATCTTGGGCCCGTTTATTTTTTTATTTTTTTATTTTTTATTTTTTAATAGTTTATTGTCAAATTAGTTTCCACATAACACTCAGTGCTCATCCCCACAAGTGTCCTCCTCCATGCCNTTGGGCCCGTTTTTTAATTGAGTTGTCTTACTATTGGCTTTTAGGAGTTCTTTGTATATGTTAGATAATAGTCTTTGATCAGATACGTCTTTTGCAAGTATTTTTTCCTATATGTGGCTTGTCTTCTCTTTTTCTTGACATTATTTTCAATTTTAATGAAATCCAGGTTACTGAATAAGTTTTTCATGGTTCATGCCTTTGGTGTTGCATCTGTAAAGTCTTTGTCATTCTCAAGGTAATCAGTGTTGTCTCCTATGTTCTGTTCTGGGAGTTTTGCAACACACTTAAGACTGTAATCTATTTTCAGTTAGTTTTTCTTTGTCAAAGATAAGATGACAAAATTCACATGGGTCTATTTCTGGGTTCTCTGTTCTGTTCCAGTAATCTATTTGTCTATTCTTTATCAGTATCACGGGTCTTGATTATTGTAGCTCTATAGTAAGTCTTGAAGTTGCATAGTGTCAATTCTCCAAATTTGTTCAACCCCGTCAGTACTATATTATCTATTCTAAATCTTTTGCCATTCCACATAAAATTTAGAATCCATTTGTCAATGATATCCATTCATTGCTGGTATTTGGATTCCATAGATCTAGTTGGGAAGAACTCACTACTTGACAGTGTTGAGTGTGAGTATGAGTTCTATCCATTAACATGGCATATCTATGCATTTACTTAATTCTCCTCTCATTTCTTGCATCAGAGTTTTGTAGTTTTCCTCATAGAGATCTTATACATATTTTGTTAGATTTATACAAAAGTATTTCATTTGGGGGAATTATAACAATATAATCCAGAACAAATTTGAAATACCAGTTCAAAATTGCAAGCTTCCTAATTTGCTAGGTGTGCTCATTTAGAGAATGATCACATTGTGAACTTGGTAAGTATTTCAAAATTCATTATAGCCCTTTTAAATCACAGCCTACACAAATGTAATTGGATGAAGCAAAGTTCTTTCTGCAAAAAAAAAATATATATATATATATTACTGGTGTATTAGTTTTTTGGGGCTGCTGTGAAGTACCACCAACTGAGCGGCTTAAACAATATAATTTTTCTTATCTCACAGTTCTGGAGACAAGAGGTCTAAAACTAAGATGTGAGCAGAATTGATTCCTTCTGAGGGTTGTGAGTGAAGGATCTATTCCAGGCCTCTCTCCTTGGCTAGCAGATGTTCATCGTCCTGTTAACTCCCCTGTATTAAATTTCCCTTCTATGAGCAAGTCCTAGATTAGGGCCTATCCTAATGACTTCATCTTAACTTAATTCTGTAAAGGCCCTATGCCAAATAAGATCACATTCTGAGGTAGTAGAGTTTAAGATTTAAGGGGAAACAATTTAACCTTTAACAATTAGTATATTTAATTCAGCTCTTTGTTATAAAATGAGTCAAATCCAATGAAAATTCTACAACTAAAATAACAATTTTTAATGCTTAAAACATCATTGTAAGGAATCATGTTCATTATCAGCGCTAAGAAAATGATTGAATGTAAGGTGGATGTTCCTGAGACTATGTCCACACACTCCAATCCACTTGTAGGGACCTCTGTGCCTTCACCAAGAAAGACACCCTTAGCTCTCCCAGTCTTCCCTTCTCTCTACGTCACCACTCTCAATGAATCTGCTGTGGAGAAAGATGATAATTAATGTAGAGTGTTTTTCATTGTAAAGAAGGTTCTTTTTTGCCCAAATCTCTTTTTTTTACAGCTTCTTTGAGGTATACAGTTGATACACCAAAAAATGTGCACATAGTTAATGTATGCACTTTGAAGAGTTTGGACACATGCATATACCCATGATACATTTATTACCTTGACTGTGGTAATGGTGTACACATGTGTCCAAACTTATCGTTATTGTAGACATTAGCCAGTTTTATGACTAAGTGTCCATCTAACATCTGCTTTCTCATTCCGGACCCTTCTAAACTTGTCATTTTAATAGCTCAGCCCCCCCGCCCCCCGTATTGACCATTTCTATCCTCATTCTGCTCATTTACCCGTTCAGTGGCTTCAAAGCCCCAGGGCCAGCTTTTGTGCTCACCCATGGCAACTCCTGTCATTGTGTCTGCCAAAAGCATTTTAGAATGTCTACTCTGATTTATTTTAATGTCCTCTGTGGAAGTCCTTTGTGATTTCTCTTACCCCTGGTAGCTTCTACTTCTTTCTCTCAAAGTTCTCACTGGTCGTTCATTGGCTAGCTTCTGAACAGGGGGCTGAGCAAGGTAGAACTTCCAAGCTTGGGTGTGACTCAAGAGCTAATGTAGACTTCTCTGAATCTGGTAACAGAGAATCAGAAGCCATTCACATAAGGAAACTCATTAGACATGTGTGGAAAAATACTGATAAGATAACTTGTGAGGAGGGCAGGTTCACTGTCGTGATATCTATAAAAATATACTGCTTGCTATTTGTCATCAGTGATAATGGTCATTGACTATTTAGAAAGTTAATGGTTATTGGGGCGCCTGGGTGAATCTGTCAGTTGAGCATCTGACTCTTGATTTCTGCCCAAGTCATGATCTCGCGGTTCATGAGTCCAAGCCCTGTGTAGGGCTCTGTGCTGATAGTGTGGGGCCTGCTTGGAAGTCTCTTTCTCCCCTGCCCCCCACCCCCCGCCCCAGCTCTCTCTGTCTCTTTCTCTGTCAAAATAAATAAATAAATTTTTAAAAAGAAAGTTAATAGAAAAATGATGGTTCTTAAAATTAAGAATATCAGAAACATCATCTTTTATTCATTGGGGGGAGGTCAAGAGGAACCAGGGAATTCACTGAAACTTTAGCATTGATAATGACTTTTTTTTTTCAAATCTCCGTGTTTAACAAGTGCAGACTTGGGTTTTACTTGACTTCCAGTGCCTATAAAATCACTGCAGAGATTTGCATTCCAGTAATTATCAGGTATTTATTTATTAACACTTACTAGGAACTAGATGCTATTTGAAGAGTTTGTTGTAGGAGAAGCTTCCTGTCATGAAGCCTTCACCCTATGAGGGGTGGCAAGAGGGAAATAATCTAGTTCATAAACAGGAAACTATTAGATCTGAGCTCTAGAGGATCAAGGGTTTGCACGGCATTTTGCAGGTAATTCGATAGAGCGAGTTATTTATGTCTGAAAAATAAATTTTTGAAAGATATAAATGCCTGTTAATAAGCTAATTGAATTCATTTTAACTAGAGTGGAAAAATCATTCTCTCCACTTAATTAGAAGGTAGGTGATCAAACTGAACTCAAAAGCAAAGCAGTTTATAAATTGAAGAGAATAAATACACTTCTCTGTGATAAAGGTTTTGGCAAAATTGCACCCTAACCTTGATGTTACAATTCCACCGTCCTAGTCTTCAGAGCAGTTTTTAGAAATACTTACATGAGGGGCACGTGGGTGACTCAGTGGGTTAAACCTCTTACTCTTGGTTTTGGCTCAGTCATGAACTCCTGATTCAGGGGTTGGAGCCCCACGTCAGGCTCTGTGCTCACGGTGCAGAGCTTGCTTTGGATTCTCTCTCTCTCTTTCTCTCTCTCTCTCCCTCTCTTTCTCTTTCTCTGCCCCTTCCTTGCTTTCTCTCCTCTCTAAAAATAAATCAATAAACTTAAAAAAATACTAAAACTAACACTACAATGTTACAGGAAATTTCTTCACCTTTTTGGTGATGGATATAGAAAGAATTTCAACATTAATAAAAATATATGTGGATGAAGAATAAAGAAAATATAGTATATATATATTTAATGGAATATTATTCAGCCATAAGATAATGGAATTTGCCATTTATGACAACATGGGTGGATCTTGAAGACAAAATGCTATGTGAAATAAGCCCTAGAATGATAACTATCCTGTGGTCTAAATCTTAACAATTCTAATAAAGAATAACAGAGGCAAAGAACAGATTGGTGGTTTCCAGAGGCAAGGGGGTAACAGGGTGGGTGCAATGGGTGAAGGTGGTCAAAAGATACAAACTTTCACTTGTAAAATAAATAAGGCCTGGCAATATAACATACAGCATTGTGACTAGAGTTAATAATACTGTATTGCATATTTGAAAGTTGCTAAGGGAGTAGATCTTACAAATTCTCATCATAAGAAAAAATATTTTAACTATCTGTGGTGACAGATGCTAACTAGACTTACCGGGGTGATCATACTGCAATGTGTACAAATAATGAATCATGTTCTATGCCTGAAACTAACATAATGTTCTATGTCAATGATACCTCAATTTAAGAGAATATATTGCTTTTAAACCAAAACGCCTATAATAAAAACAGAATTTAAAAAAATAAAATAAGTTTTTAAAAATTAATTACTTAACAACATCAACAAAAGACAATAGAGAAATGAGAGATTTAATGTATTTTGTTATGAGAGCTGATCCATGCACAGTCTCTATGTTCTTATCTTGCTGTATAAATTTAATGGTTAACTCAGCATTTTGTATTCTCAAAGCTCTTATATTGGAAACTCTTTCTCCACTTCCCGTTTTCATTGTGAAATGGTTCCTAAATAAAAACAATTTATATAAATTACATATGCAAATCATGCAATAACACAGCACACGCTCACATACCATTGGGTCAACGTGATAGATGGAAAATCTACCCTGGGTGCCTCCCCAGTCTTATCCCCCATCCTGCCTCCAGAAGGAGCCATCATCCTGAATTTTATGTGTGTGTGTGTGTGTGTGTGTGTGTGTGTGTATGTGTGTGTGTCTTTTTATTGTTGTTTAATTTTCAGTACATGGTAGTCATGTAATATATGTATCTGTGTAGGTTTATATAGCTAAATATAATGTTCTGAAGGTTTTTTTAAATTTTACACACATATTCTTTTGGGGTTTGCTTTATTTGTTCTATACTGCATTTGTGACATTATTCATCAATGCCCAGATGAACTTGTTGGGCATGGGTCCTTGGGCAGGGGTACAAAGTCTGCCAGGGTATCTACTTAGGAGAATGGCTGGGCTGTAGCCTTTGCTCCTCTTCAACGTGACCAGATAGCAACATGTTGTTTTACAAGTGTTTGTATCGCCGAACACTTGTGGTTTCCCACAACCAACACTGAGCTTCTCTACTTCCATCACTTGGAGTGACTTTAGTTTGTTTCCATTTATTGGTACTGAGATGGCATCTTGTTATAAAATTCATTTTAATTAATATTTAAAGAGGGTTAGAGGTTAGTCAAACAATATATTTGGTCCACTATATTTCTTGAAATTGAATCTTTTAAATATCTGTATTTGAGAGAGCAGAAGTGGTCAGTGGGCAGAAGAGAGAAGGAGACAGAGGATCTGAGGCAGGCTCTGCACTGCCAGGCTGACAGCAGCAACACCAATATGGGGTGCGAACTTGTGATGAACTACGAGATCATGACCTGAGCCAAAGCTGGATGTTCAACCAACTGAGCCTCACAGGTGCCTCTTGAAATTGAATCTTGAGAGCTTCTACTCCTAGCTTCTGTCAAGATTTGTTGTTGTTGGGGCGCCTGGGTGGCTCAGTCGGTTAAGCCTCCGACTTCGACTCAGGTCATGATCTCACAGTTCGTGGGTTCGAGCCCTGCATCAGGCTCTGTGCTGACAGCTAGCTCAGAGCCTGGAGCCTGTTTCAGATTCTGTATCTCCCTCTCTCTCTCTGACCTTCCCTTGCTCATTCTCTCTCTCTCTCTCAAAAATAAATAAAACATTTAAAAAATTTTAAAAAAAGATTTGTTGTTGTTTTGTTCCCCAGAACATTTCTAGGAGTTTCACTCACTGTTTTTTTTTTTTAAATCTTTTTAGGGACGCCTGCGTGGCTCAGTCGGTTAAGCGTCCGACTTTCGCTTAGGTCATGATCTCGCGGTTGGTGGGTTCGAGCCCCGCGTCGGGCTCTGTGCTGACTGCCAGCTCAGAGCCTGGAGCCTGTTTCAGTCTGTGACTCCCTCTCTCTCTGACCCTCCCCTGCTCACGCTGTCTGTCTGTCTCTCCTAGAATAAATAAAAATTAAAAAAAATCTTTTTAATGTTTTATTTATTTCTGAGAGAGAGAGAAACAGAGAGAGAGACAGAGAGAGAGACACAGAGAGAGAGAGAGAGACAGTGTGAGCAGGGCAGGGGCAGGGAGAGAGGGAGGTACAGAATCTGAAGCAGGGGCCTTCTCTGTCAGTCTTTCTTCCCTCGCCTTGACTCTTTCCTTCAGAAACATACAACTCCTGCAGTTATACTGTTTGTTATTTGCTGACTGGTTTGCCATCCGCTGCCTCCATGCCACTGGGACGCCCGACTGTGTCTGCCCCGTTCACCCCGTGTCCATCCCCAGAAGCCTGTTTCAGTCCGGCATACAGCCATCGCTCAATAATTATTCTCTGAATGAAGAAATGCGATGAGAGCCTGTTGTGCCTGTTTCTCTCATTTTGTTTAGCTGTCAAGAGTTTTGAATGCGTTCCTTTGAGGAGACTTGGTTTGCAAAAGAAGGAGGTGGGTCTGCACCTGTGAGCAGGGGCCTCAGCAAGACGCTCGTGTGGGCTTCCCTTTGAAGTGCCGCTGGGGACGGTGACAGATAGACAAGGACATGAAGCATGGGGACGGCTCCAGGTGGGACGACGACAGAGTGAGCTGAGTCTGGGGCATCATGGGAAAGGTCATCCCCAAGCACTAGCTGCCGAGAGGCCCCCTGTGCTGCTGGGCACAGTGCTCTGAGGTCACAGAGGTCTTCTCCAAGGTAGGCCGCCCTCAGGTGGAGAGGTCTGCCCTGCTTATGTATTTAGCAGAGACAATGGCGAAGGACAGGAAGAATGTGCTGGTCAGTTAAGCCATAAAGAGGAGGCCAGAGAAAGAAATTTATGCTAAATATTCAACACTGCTGTGTTTCCACACATGAGCAAGTCCTTTACCAGTTCTTGGCCTTGATGGTCTTTTCTGGTAAATAGCACAGTGGACAGATTTTGTAAAAGTCTCTTTCCACATGAGCTTCTAGAACTGAGGGGAGGTAGCCTGAATGGAAGTCAGGTGTGCTGGAAAGCTGACCTACCTGCTTTTAGTAGCTGGTAAGGCATTGGGGTTTAATGGTCTCTGATATGTTGGTGGCAATACAAAATAGAGAGGCAGGAGAAAGGGACCCAAACTCCGGTCCTGGGTGATAGAAGGAGGGAGCAGCGTGGTCTGCTTTATTGGTTTTATGCTAGAGGTCTGTGGACAGATTGAGGACAACATACTAGGGTCTAATCAGACTAGGGTCTCATCAATACAAGGCGGTGAATCTGACAAAAAATATCACCTTTCTTCTGCTTTTCAAGATAAAGAAAGTGTCATGTGGTAGAGATTTGACATATTTTGAGAGTGAAAATTCAGCTGCTTCTGACCAGGAAGATTATTTTCTATATATTTAATGTGAGCTTACATTCCCAGATAATGAATTTAAATTACATATTACACTTTGCTGAGAAAGGAAAATCTATTTGCCCATCAGTGATATACATTCTTGGTATTTGCCAGACAGCTTTGTGTGGACAAATGATAATGGATTCAGACAGGCAAAATCGCATTAAATAATTCCACCACTTAATTGCAATGAATTTATAGTAGATTAGCATCAAGGAACACATTAGCAGGAACATTAAATTATGATGCAAGCCCCATTTTCCTTTGTACTCATACTTTTAAAAACCTTCATTGTAGAGATCTCAAAATAACATCAGCTTAGCTGGTTTGGAGATAAATAGAAATAATGAATGTGTCTGTTCTTATTCTTTCCACTTAAATGTATATTAGATTAAATTTCCATTTGACCTACTCTATCAATAAATGCATAAATCTGGAGATGTCTCCCATGAGAAGCCATTAAGTTGGATTATTTTCTAATGTGAAATGTGGATTTGTGGTAAAAGGACCAGAAGGGAAGGGCATATTTATGTTTTGTCTTCAAAAAGGCTGATAGATAAATGTGAGAGCTTCCCAGATGAACTTGGGCCTGCCGAGTTCATGTCCATCAGCATTAAAGCCAAGCAGAGAGGTCCCACTGAACTCAGTTTTAGCCTGTTTTGGTATTATCATGTTTGAGGATGACTATTAGTATTCTTTTTAGTTTTTCATAATAACTTTAATTTAGTGTTCCTTCGCAGTGTAAGAGCATGGGGTTTATGCATGTGAATACATGTGTAAGCATCAAACTGAGAGGTTGTGTGTGCATGTAGGGGTGGGCGCGGAGGCTGTGCGCCGGAAATTATGTACATATGGCTGTATGTGTGTGGCTATTTGAGTTTACCGTCTATTTAGAAGATTTAGATCTCCCATCCCCAAATCTATGCATTAATGTACATTTTTACTTTTAACCATAAATTCTGCCTCCAAACCCCTCCGTCTTTGCAGAAAATATACAATCTCAAAAAACAGATGGGCGTCAGTCACTGGTGCACCTTAGGCTGGCTCTGGTTGGATCCCGTTCATTTGTACATGTCTGTAGTCAGTGGATTACAAACTGATTTTTGTCCAAATGCAGTTATTAAAAATCATAATCAGTTTAATTCATTGCTCAACAATAATTGAGCTCCAAATATGCAATCCAGTTAAAGACAGCTCTAGGAGCCAGAAGGAAGCCACAGAAAATCCTTCATAAGATGGAGAACAAATACTGATATATCTGATTTTTAAAAATATTCCCACAAAATCTTTTTATGGTCACTGGTCATTCTATATACCAGAAAAACAGACAATTGTAATTAATTTATCTCAAAGGCTGGTTTTGAGCAATGCAGGCATATGGGTTTTGCATCATTGACCTTGAAGACATAGTGATTCTCTTACCATCCACTCAGTGTCCAGAGAGAGTCTTGATCCTGCGAAGTTAGAGTTCAGTGGCCTGGATGGAGAGACCTGCAGTGCACCTGGTGACAAATGGGTGGCAGAGTAGAAGGATTGAGGTAACATGTCCAGTTTTGTCACTGATTAGCTGTAGGTGTTGAGGTAAAGTCTTTCCCTCAGTCTCTCCCTCCATCATCTATTAAATGGAAATAGTTATGCCAATTTTTCTAGAATTTGCATTAATCAGATGAGTACCCGCTATCAGCAAGCCAGTGTGAGTATGTGGGTGGTTGATGGGAGCAGGCTGTTGAAAGGTAAGAGCCTGTAGGGGGAATGAATCCCAGTGCAGCAGGTGTACGGAGAAGGCAACAGGTGTTGATCAAGAAGGATGCAGTCGTAGGCAAAACTCGGAAACTTCTGGGGGGAAGAGAGTTACACAGATACACGACCACTCTAGCCCCACGCCCAGCCCGGCCGTCGCGCACGCATGCTACAAGTAATGGCACAGGTGGACCTGCCCAATACCATGTGGCCAATACCTATGAACAGGTTGTCGAGAGTTGAAAAGTTTCCATCAATCTGCAACCAGTTACACTGTAACAAAATGGGACTGGATGAAACCTTTTGTTTGCAGACATTAAGAATATTAAAGTGGGGGCGCCTGGGTGGCTTAGTCGGTTAAGCGTCCGACTTTCGCTTAGGTCATGATCTCGTGGTTCGTGGGTTCGAGCCCCGCGTCGGGCTCTGTGCTGACTGCCAGCTCAGAGCCTGGAGCCTGTTTCAGTCTGTGACTCCCTCTCTCTCTGACCCTCCCCTGCTCACGCTGTCTCTCTCTCTCTCTCCTAGAAAAAAAAAAAGAATATTAAAGTGGCAGACTCACTGAAATTAAACCTGTATAACTGATATAAACGTAACTGAAGGCCCATTGAGATGAACCTACTTGGCCCACAATTCCTTCTCATGCAAGGAGCCTGAAACTGTGTGAGTCTGTCCCTCTCTGGTTGCAGAGAGGGGCTGGGTTCTTCCAGTCTGCGCGGTGGCTGTCCTCCTCTTTCCTGACGAAGTGGCCGTTGCTCACATTCCATTAGACTCGTTGCCGCTCTCCAGTGCCCCTGGGGTTCCCTCAGTCTTTCCTTGTTTCCCAGCATGAAGGGCTCCTTCGCTCCCACCTTTTTTCTCTTCTTGTTTTTCATATGTTTCCTCATCGATGAAACTTTTTTTAAAAGTTTATTTTTTGTTTTTGAGAGAGGTAGGGGGCAGAGAGAGATGGGGGGAGAGAGAGAATCCCAAGCAGGCTCCACACTGTCAGCACAGAGCCTGGCATGGGGCTCGAACCCACGAACCTTGAGATCATGACCTGAGCCAAAACCAAAAGTCAGATGCTCAATCGACTGAGCCCCGCAGGTGCCCTGCTTTGGATGAAACATTTAATGAGGGTCTGTGATGTGCAGACACAGAGTAAGGCTGTGCATTTTTGAAGGCAAATAAGATGGGGGTTCTGCCTTCAGAGTGCTCACGGTCACTCCGCTAAGGCAGATACACCAATAAACAGGCTCTCAGACCATGTGATGACGGCAGGGTGGGGGGAGGGGCGCTGCAGCTGATGACCTCATCTAAGGCTCGAGTGGACAGGACCCGAGGTTGGTGACCGCTGAGCTGCCTGAAACAGGAGAAGATGTTGCCCAGGTGAAGGGAGGGGGGCGATCAGGAAGAGGGAGCAGCCCTTATTCACAGTAAACGAGGAGAGTGCTTTGTGTCCTAAAAACCTGAGGTCCTTCTCTCTCTCTCTCTCTCTCTCTCTCTCTCTCTCTCTCTCTCTCTCTCTCTCTCTCTCTCTCTCTCTCTCTCTCTCTCTCTCTCTCTCACACACACACACACACACACACACAGGCACGCACACCCCAAGGACATTCCATCACTTTTGTGGGACCAGCATAACCCTCACACACTGGCAAACTGCCCCTCAAGAAAAACAACAGCAACAAAATAGCAAACAAACGGATTTGTGAGTTTGCCAATCTCCATGGTGTAAACACTTCCCGCGTGGATGATTTCAAGCTACCAATGACGTCACAGCTGGCTTGCCCACTTCTTCAATATTGAGCAAACAGTGCTGAGCTGTTACTGGTCAGTCCCAGCCCACTGCGCCCCCCCCCCAGGGACACCAGCCTCTCTCTCAGAGAAAGAACCCCCCCCAACTCAGAATCATGTTTCAGCATCTTCTGTTTGAAATATCCTCCAGATACTGTTGCTTGGGTCCCTTGGGCTGCCCAGCTGGCCGGGATTGTGTGCCGCGGAGGCTGCTGGGAGGTTCTGCAGAGCTAGTGACGACATAGAGAGCCGACTGTGATATTTGGAGCCACAGTGAGAGACCCTCTCCCCAGCAGTGATCACAGTCTGGCTACGCTAACTGGAGCAGTGAACGGTGAGGGTGCCAGGAAGAAGTGTAGACACCGGAGCAGAAATGTAAACATGGAGCAGGGGGCGCAAACAGAGAAGAAAGTGGACCCTGCCCTTTGTGCATTGGATTCTCTCCCAAATGTGCAGGAAATAGGAGGGGCTGAGAAGCAGCAGGAAAACCCTACCTGGGGAAGAGGTGGGCTGGGGAGTTTGCAGACACACACGAGGCCAGCTTCCAAGAACTATCAGTTTGATTAATTAATCCCAAAGAACATAATTACCGTGAATCTTATTCCTGGGATCAAGGTATCTAAACTGAGATCTGTGTGTCTGCAAAGAAGCCAACATTAAGTGGGAGGCTTCTGAGGATAATTAGGATCCGAAACGTTGGGGGAAATGTTAGTGGGGATTCCACATCTATGCCCGGAATCCTCTCCCGCTCCAGTGACAAGATAATGGCCGCAGAAAAGGCTCAGCAGGGAAGAATGAACAGTTCCGGGATCATAGTGGGGTTTGGCTGGGAAGCGTGTAAAATATAGCCCGCTCCAAAGCAGAGCATGGAAGTACTATTTTATATGCTTTCCATGTAGAAACAGAGGAGCATAGAGCCCTTCTAGCCCACGGCCAAGGACAAACTGCAGAAACAGGTAGGGGAACCATTTATATGGCATGACTATTTGGGAACAGTGTCATGGGGGAAAATACGAAGACCCAACGAGTGACTTAGGCACTGACCCCCAAGCAAGCAGGACCCAAGCAAGTTCAAAGAACTCACAACAAATACATACTTGGGCTGATCTAAAGTGGACCTAATTTGGTACCAACTGGAACAAATTGAACATGTGCCCCAAACCAGGGACAAGTCCTGGGGAATGGGATAGATAAAGAACATAGATTCCAGGGGGCAGAAGTGGAGAGGGAAGTACAGGAGACGGAGACAAGCTAGAGATGGGCAGCTGTGATGAGAAACAGCCAGAGAAGCAGGTTCCTGGGCAGGATAGGTCTCTGCAGCCTCCCAGGGCAATGGCATTTCCTGGGCTCAGAGGGAAACTGAGGCAGTAAGGAGCTCAATTGAAGGAGGTAGAGACAGGATAAAGAGGGAGGAAAACACAGTATATATGTGTATTCATCAGGATTTCCCAGAGAAACAGGATGGGTAGATAGGTAGGTAGGTAGATAGGTAGGTAGATGGATAGATAGATAGATAGATAGATAGATAGATAGATAGATAGATTTATTTTAATAATGAGTTCACTCTGTTATGGAGAGTCCAAAATATATTTGGCAAGCCTGCACATTGGAGACTAGGAAAAAAGTTTCAGGTCAATTCCAAAGGCCTTATACTGATAGAATTCCTTCTTGGCTGGAAAAGTCGGTCTTTGTTCTATTAAATTCTTCAACTGATTGGACAAAGCCCACCATTTCATGGAAAATACCCTACTCTATTCAAACTCTTCTGATTCAAATGTTAATATCATCCAAAAAAAACCCCCCAAAACCAAAAAACCTTCACAGAAACATCCACAACATTGTTGCACCAAAAATCTGGGCACCAGGACCCAGCCAAGTTGACACATTAACTGCCATAATACGGTTCCCATTCAGGCTTTTCAGAGTTAAGAATCCAGAAGGTGAAGGCAACTTGAGACCTGGCAAATGTGAGAGAAATAAATGAAAGAAAGGAAGCCATTTCAAGGTCATCGGGATGGGTGATTCAGACCCAATAAAATGTGTAAGAGTGTAACATGGAGTAACTACTTATTATGATCGCTAGATTGCAGAAAACTAGAGAAAACACTATTGAGGTTTTGAAAGAAAGATTTTTAAAAATACTATTTGTGATGATGAAGTACAAAGAAACTGAATTTATGGATTTGCCATTTGGGGAAAATTTGGTAGATTTGGGAGAACTGTAATTATACAATGAGTCCAAAAAGGGGTTAATTTTCAGGTATTTTAAGGAGGCCAATGACAGGCACTTTTTCTCCTTCTAAGGGTGGCCCATCTGAAGACACGGTAATGTATGCTGACAGTCCCAGGGGCTGGAGAACATTCTCTTGGGGGAGTCATGCCCACTGTTCAATTTTTTTAATGGTTTTTATTTATTTCTCAGAGAGAGAGAGACAGTGTGAGCAGGGGAGGGTCAGAGAGAGAGGGAGACACAGAATCTGAAACAGGCTCTAGTCTTTGAGCTAGCTGTCAGCACAGAGCCCGACGCGGGGCTTGAACCCACAAACCATGAGATCATGACCTGAGCTGAAATCTGACACTTAACAGACTGAGCCACCCAGGTGCCCCGTGCCCACTTTTCAAAGTGGGGACCTGAGAAACTAGGTTGACGGAATGGCTGGTGTCTTTTCAAGGGCTCACGCTAGAGAAAGCCGAATACAGAACATCCATCGCACGAGTGCACTCTTGAGAATCCAGTAGATTTTCTTTGGAGATGCTGTGTCCAGAGAAGCCCAGAATTATTTTCTTGGTGCACCTGAGTCTTACTCTGATTCACGCTTGAGAGCCCAGTCCTTTAATTTTTTATTAACCTCTATAAAGGTGACTTGACCACATACCATAAGAAATATTCATGGGAAATCCAGAATAGATAATTCAATTCACTCTGTGCCTGCTTATTAAGAATACTTTTCATGCCTATCATTCAATTTGATTTAGATAAGTAGGTTTTGTGGATGAGTGTCCATGGAAATATGAACATTTAGGCCTGTACAAAGTTCCTTTTCTTCCTATCTAAAGTTTAGAAGAGATAGCTTGTGCCTGTCTATTGGAAATTTTTGTGATCTGGTCATTTTACTCTGCTTTGATGCTCATGAAAATGTATGACCCAATTGCTTTTGGATTAAAACCAGTAATTATAGGTTTTACCCACAAAGATAAATTTAGAGGAAGAGAACTTTTCAAATTCAGAATAATAAGAAATAAAAATAGCTGCAGGCATTTTTTAAAATTAAATTAAGAAAGGATCAATTGCCTGAGAAAAATTTGACTCTCTCTCGTTGCCTCTTCATTTCTAGCTGAACATTCTGCATTCAAATGTAGTCTTCATCCTGTCTCCTGTGGTGCCTTGTTCTCACAGTTAAGTAAAAACTAAACCAATAATGCCTTTGATCATCGATTATGGATGAAATGGTCATCATGCTACAGGCATGAAAATTATTGAGTGAGCAGTGTGTCTTATGCCTTATGGGGCTTTTCACTTAGCATGTTTTCAAAGTTTATCCATCCTGGAAGGTACAAGGACTTCATTTCTTCTTATTGCAGAAAGGTATTCTTTTCTATGAATATACCACATTTAATGCTTACACCTAGCACTTGATGGTCTTTGGGTTTCTTCTACTTCTTGCCACTTTTAAATAATCCCGCTGTTAACTTACATGTACAATTTTTTGTGTGAACATATATTTCACGTCTCTAGGGTATGTATTTACAAGTGAAACTTTGGGTCATATGGCAACTCTGTTTATGTTTTAGAGGAACCTCCAGACTATATCCCCAAGTAGCTTCAATATTGCACATTTCCACTAGCCCTGTATGGGGGTCCCAGGTTTTCCCACATCCTCATCAATACGTGGTATTGTCTGTGTTGTTTTGTTTTGTGTTGTTGCATCTGAGTGGGGGTGATATAATACTCAATTGTGATTTAGGTCACACTTTCCTGATGACTAATAACATCGAGTATTTTTTCATGTGCTTATTGGCCATTTGTATATCTTCCTCAAAGAAATAACTACATCGATCATTTGCCTATTTATACATGAGTCATTTGCCTCTTATTGAGTTATAAGAACTCTTTATATATTCAGGGTGCAAGTCCTTATTAGATAGATCTATGTTTTGCAAATATTTTATCCCCTTCTTTGTATTATTTGTTCATTTTCTTAATGGTATGTATCATTGTAGCACAAAGTTTTTAATTTGAGGAAGTCTAACTTCGCTATTTTTTCCCTTCTATTTCTTGTGGGTTTGATGTAATATCTAAGAGTGCCTGGTGTAAGGTCACAAATATTTACTCCTATACTTTTGCTAGGAGCTTTATAGTTTCAGATTTTCCATGCAGGTCTTTGATTCGTTTTATGTATGGTGTGAGGTAGGGCTCCAACTCTGGGAACAATTATCTCTTTCCTTCCTATAACTTGTGTTCCCCCCAAATGGTGTATCAGTGCTCTTGGCTTTCAAAGATATCAGGTTAGAAACAAAATATCAAGCAAAATATTAGACAAGAGACAAATCATGATAAGATGACAGGGGAGGTTATTTTCTTACTTTAGGGTTGCCAGCAGAAGTTATAAAATGAAAATAAATACAACTCAGCACAGCATTTGGGTGTCCAATGCACATATTCTCAGTAAATTTCTTCTTGTCACTGCTTGAGGATTTACACGTTGGACTTGACTGTGGGAGATGACATAATCAGCCTCACTCCTGACCACTGCCTTTGGTGGTTTTCCCTTATGCATCATGGTACTGTTCACTTCTGTCTCTGGCCATAAAGTGATGGTACAAATTTCAGTAAGAAAAACTGTGTGCCAAAAAATGTTAATTTTTCTCTGTCCATAGTTTACTTTGTGGTCCTACTGAGCCTCACACCCAAAAGGCTTAATCTGTGACTAAAATGCTTAGATCTTCATCTTATCAACAACTTTTTTTTTCTATTTTTAATATAATTTATTGTCAAATTGGTTTCCATACAACACCCATTGCTCATTCCAACAAGTGCCATCCTCAATGCTCATCACCTCCTTCCCCTCTCCCCCACCCCCATCAGTCCTCAGTTTGTTCTCTGTATTTAAGAGTCCTCTGTGGTTTGCCTCCCTCTCTCTCTGTTTGTAACTTTTCCCCCTTCCCCTCCCCCATGGTCTTATGTCAAGTTTCTCAAGATCCACATACGAGTGAAAACATATGGGATCTGTCTTCCTCTGACTGACTGATTTCACTTAGCATAATAGCCTCCAGTTCCAAACATGTTGTTGCAAGTGGCCAGATTTCATTCTTTCTCATTGCCATGTAGTATTCCATTGTATAAATATGAAATGCTTCACGAATTTGCATGCCATCCTTGCACAGGGACCATGCTAATCTTCTCTGTATCGTTCCAATTTTAGTATATGTGCTGCCGAAGGGAGCACTTATCAACAACTTAATTAGTTCATTAATGAGTTCAGACAGAAAGTGCTCAGTCTCTCTGAGGGCTGCCCCTCCCCATCTCTCTAGTCCAGGATCTAGGGCTCAGGATATTTGACTGACATATTATGTAGTGCTGGAGGAGGCGCTTCCTTGCCTGGCCTTTCCAGGTGTGGGAGAAACAGAACTGATACCCCCTTCTGTCCCTCTCCTTTCTACAACTCCTTGGCCAGACAACCATAGACTTCTCTTTGGCTTCCACTCTCATAAGTGGGAGGAGGAGTATATTTTCAAATGAGAAGGAAGTTCCGTAGATTAGATTATCCAAGTTTACTCTTTTGTTTCTAAGGGGAGTTTCACAGAAACATGGCAAATTCCTTTCCTTTTTTTAAAGTTTATTTACTTTGAGACACAGAGAGAGTGCAAGTGGAGGAGGGACTGAGAGAGAGAGAGAGAGGGAGAGAGAGAGAGAGAGAGAGCAAGCAAGCAGGGGAGGGCCAGAGAGAGAGGAAGAGAGAGAATCCAAAGCAGTCTCTTCGCTGTCAGCGCAGAGCCTGATGCCGGGCTTGATCTCATGAAATCATGAGATCATGACCTGAGCCAAAATCAAGAGTCAGACGCTCAACCAACTGAGCCACCCAGATGGCCTTGGAAAATTCTCTTCTAAAACAGCATTGCCAAGCTGTAATACTGCTGCCTAAGCACACTGAATATTCAGAGACTGAATTTTTATTCATTATTTTTTTCTTTCTTACATTTCACGTCAAATCCTTCCACTGAGAATATTTTTTCCCAGAATTGCAATGGAGAAAAGCAGGGTACTAAGTATTCAAATCCTACCCCGTTGCCCTAATAGCTCCGTCCTCACATGAGAAGTGTCCCCAGCCTCCTTCCCAGACAGTTTCCCTGGTGCCTGAGCTGAGTTATAGTAACAATCTGGACCAACTGTTGTGTTTGTACACATCGCCAGGTGCTAGACAAGACGATCACATTCATCCTCACAACCTTCCTATAATAGAGGCATCATTAATTGCACCTTGCAGAGGAGGGACCTGAGCACTGATTCTAAGTGAGGTAGAAATAACAAATGATAGAGCAGAGATTTAAATGCAGATGCATCAGACCCAAACCTATTATCACAGCACCTGGCTGAATTGTTTCCTCATTGAGTTGTACTTGTCTATTTTTATGTGAGTAGTGGTTACTACATTGTAAGTGCCCTGGGACCAGGGTGTAACTCCAGTACTTAGCAGAGTGACTCTCCCACCATAAATGCCTAATAAATGTATGCTAAGCTAATGACGCAGCATAAATTGGTGGTGATAATGAGTGGAAACTAGATTTCACAGCCCTGGACGGAAACGGGACAGTCCAAGACCCCCCGATGATGCAGAAAAGCTCATCTGTGGGTCTACAGAAGCTCCAGAAGCACAGGGGCATGACTGAAAAGGCCCATTAATGGGGCAGACGATAATGTAGAGATTCCGAGAGGAGGACCATGGAGGGCTGGAAAATAAAGGCTGTTCCAGTTGGATAAACTTTTGAAGTGTGAACAAGATTAAGTTAAAAAATAATAGGAGGAGAAAGGCACGAGAGACTAGAGAATAGAATGAACAAAAAACACCTGGCATATTGTAAGGGCCACAAATTAATCAATGAGCCTGAAGCAGAGGTTTGGTGGAAGGAAGAGGGAGGAAAGAAAGGTAGAAATAGGTGCCGGCGGCATGTTGTTAAATGGCCCTAAATCCGTGGACATTAAACCTGATGATCAGAGCGAATCAAGTAGACTGTAGCGTGTTGGATACACTGCACTATGAAGTAGGGGAGCGGGGTGAGACGTGGGCAAGGAGGAGAGGTGGAGGAGTAAGGAGGAAGCTGGGTCTAGTTAAGGAAGCCCCGCAATGATCCTGGTGGCCGGATAAGTGTCGGGGTGGTGGAAGGGGCCAAAATTACAGAAGGAAAAGAGAATAGGAAGAATTGTCTGGATACGCAGATCAGGAGTGCAGGGATATGAGAAATACTACCGCTGGCAGAGGAAATGACTACACAGTTGGCAGGTGGGGGCAGATAGGGGCACCTGGGCTTGACATGACGTGAGGAGGGGCTGAGGGAGGGTCTGGCCATTAGTCTCGTAGGACTCAGCTGGTTCCCACTGGGGTCAGGAATGTGCTGGAACCGTGATGCTGTGCACAAGGATAAACCACCCTAGTGCACAAAGATGTGCATCCACACAAGGCAGGTGTTCAAAACATATGTCTAGAATGATTACACAAATGCAATTACTTCTATCTTCGAAATCTTTCAGTGTATTAGGTCTGAATAAACAGCGTTGGTTGGGACTAGCAGGTACCCCGTGTTATACGGTCATAAACACCGTAAGCACTAGTCGTTGTGGTTTCTAGCACACGATTTCCAAACGGTGACAGTTATCTGAGGTGTGAAGTAACACCTTCCACTTTTATGTTCTTCCATCCGGAGGCTCAGGGATTAGGGCCAGGCCTGGCACGTGGAACAGCCAGACCCTTGAGGCTGTTTAATCACCTCACATGCGGAAGTTTCTCTGGAACTTTCCATTCCATGCAAGGCAGTTTTCCACCAGGTAGGAGGGAAACACAACTAGGAACCCATAAAAAAAATTGATTTTAAAAACTTGAGCTGCAATGGAATTTGACAACTGAACTTTACAGGAAAATGACGAGTCAACTTTATCTGATAACGTCATTACCTGTGAAGGCTGTTTGGCCACGGCCTTTTATTGAAATGGCAGGAGGGAAGGCTGCGAAATTAAAAATAAATTAGGTGAAGTGTGTCCTCTTTGAAAGGACGCAGCAGAGACAAAGCCCTGAGAGCCTGAGGTGGGGCTGGGCGTGGCTGCGCTCCTGACGGGTCCCAGATCTTCTGCCTCCAAGGCGAGAGCTGTCCCTGCAGGCTAGGTGGGGCAGGGCCTTCGGACTGAGACCCACGAGGGCTGGGGACCCCGCCTGCTGGGGTCTGGGACGCTACACGCCGGGGATATTGTGGGCCGGGGACAGTGGAGGCCGGGGTCCTTGGGGGCTGTGGCCACCTTGGGGTCCAGAGAAGGGGGTTCAGACAGGCGCTGGGATTGAACCACGGGAATCGAGACACACACCCTGTGCCACTTTCTCCCTGTAATTAAAATCACGGGCTGGACAGCCACTCTCACAGCTGAGAGCCCTGCGAATCCCCTTTCCGCCCCAATTCTGGGAACACATTTGCAGGGCAAGGCACTGCAGCCACAGCCAGGTCAGAAGGAGAATGGCCTTTTACAAGGCCACACCTGGCCCCGGGTAAGAAGCACCTGTCCAGGTGACCAGGTGACCAGATCTTGAACGTTAACTCTGCAAGTGTGTGCAAGTGGCAAAAATTATGCTATCTACATAGGTTTAAGTCTGCCTCTTTTCTATATCTGCTCTCCTGTTAGCCAGTCAGAGCCCAGTGTATTTCTTAAAAATGCTTATTTATTTAGAAGTGGGGGGGGGGGGCTGAAAGAATCCCAAGCAGGCTCTGTGCTGTAAGTGCAGACCCTGAAGCAGTGCTCGACCCCACCAACCATGAGATCATGACCTGAGCTAAAGTCAGGAGTTGGGCACTTAACCAACTGAGTCACGCAGGCGCCCCAAGACCTAGTGTATTTCAAACCAATAAAGAAGGTGCTGGTTATACTCAGAGCTGGAGGGCTGTGTCTACACCTGCCAGCAGATGGCCCAGAATGAGCCTCTGCTGGTTTTAGGAAAGTGCCATACCCAATATTCCCCAGAGGGGGCACAGTCCCTGGGGCAGCACTAAGATTCCACAACAGGGGGCCCTGGTCTGTTTCATATATATATTACGTAAACCTTAGACACCAATTTGTTGAGTGACTATAAAATTCACAGAAATCGCATGAGGATTTATAATTTGGCCAGTAAGATGGGACATAAGAAGGATGACAAGAAAATAATCAGATGCTGGCTGACCCTCGCACGTGAAAGCCATTTTTAGCATTGACTTGCTCATTCATGAGAAAACAGAGATTTAGTCTAAATTAACTTGGAAAAGCAAGTATTGGCCAATATGGGGGCAATTATATGCACACGGGGAAAACCTGATAAGAGTAAACATTTCAACTATGCTCATTATTACTATATTGATAAGATAATAGAATAAAAAGACTAAACACAACTCCTGAAACATAATTAGGGCAGAATAATTGTTAATATTTTGGCTGTAATATGCTTCAACCTCTTATTGATGCCAGTGTGGCACTCTAAGAAAATGTTCTAGGAGAAGAGAGGGGTTCTAAGAGCCAAGGCCAGAAAGAGAAAAAGTCAGTGAAAGTCAATAAGCCCTTGGAAAAAGTTAACGCCCCAGTAAAATGTTATAAATTATAAACAATGAAATATCAGTTCCTCCTTACTGAGTAGGCTTTTTTTTTTTTAATTGCAACATGCGTGGTGAATTAGGGAACATATAAGGACACAGCCCATGTGAGGCAAACTGTCTAAATTACCTGTAGGCCATTTACCACCATACACCCAAATTCTCAAACAGTATGTATCTCTCATCCTGCCATTCAAACACTAATCATTTACTATAATAACATTATTAGGAGGTTTTAAAGATATTAGGTCTAGATCAATTATGGGATCTAGTCCCAAAGAGGGATTGATTACAGATGGTAGGAAACACACTTGATCTATGTAGCTGAAGGGAGAGACGCAAGTAAAGTTGGGGAAATGGCAACTGAGGGTGTTCACTTCGGAAGCCTTCTGCTTTCTCTGTGGCTGAGAGTGAGGGGAACAGAGGCATCAAGGATTTGAGAATATTGGAAATGTTGGGACATAGATTCCCTATGAAGGAGAAGAGAGAAACTGAATAGCGATGCAGAGTACGTTATATGCAGGGATGGTGATGACTTTGGTGAGTAACCACGGTGGGGGGTGCATCCCAGGGGTTAGGAATTTCCTTATAGACCACCTCTTTAAAGAGAGACAGCTCAGGGGCCCCTGCGAGGCTCAGGCTCTCTCTCTCTCTCTCTCAAAATTAAATAAACATTTAAAAGATTAAAGAAAGACAACTTGAAGCAGAATTGCTTGGTCCACATGTGTACAAATCCTTTGTCAGGTTGAAAAAAATTCAGAGGACTTTTATTAATTTCTACAGACAAAACAGCAGACACCATTTTTAATGTATTTCCATTTAATGGCAGCCCATCATGCCAAAGCTTTCTGCCTATGCAGTATGATGTTCCCGGGCTCTCTCTCTCTCAATGAGGTAAAACCTGGACAAGACTGTAGGATTCTGTCTCATATGTGCTTCTGGAGGAACATTACAAGGAGCAGTAAGTTAAAAAGCTTGTATTTGTCTATTGGTCTCAGATCACCTGAGTTGTGCAAGGACTGACTAGGAAGGTAACAGCATGAGATGAAGAAGCAAATTGCAAGGATATGTCTAAGCAAGTAAGTCATGTGCACATGCTAAACCATGTGTAAGTTTAGCTCCATGGGTTGGATCCTGGGACTAAGGAGACTCTGAAATCTGGATGCCATTAGTTTCTCAGAATGCTCAGTAGTCCAATTCCGAGAGAGAGAGGGGCTTCTCCAAGGTGGGGGTTGTCAGGCAGACACCAACAAAGGACAAGAGCCACTGGGAAGGAAATGAATCGAGCAAGGGCTTGTAGAGAAGGGTAGAGGGCCCCCAGGGCCTGAGCCCTCCATGACGATAAAGGACTAGGCGATGGGGGGTAATGGAGCATGTGGGCAGTCTACCATATTACGTGCAGCCTGCCTTGTATCTAGCATAGAACTAAGCCCTGAGAGATCCCAGGTTGACCCCGAAGTCCTGCTGGAACTCAGAACTAGAGACAGAGACAGCTGGGTGCCATGTTTGTCTGTCTGACAGACGTGTTCCATTGTGAACGATCCAGTGGAATTTTGAACAAGAAGCATGTGATGTTACTAATAGATCGTTTCCTGGACGTGTACCTCTGGTCTTTATTAAGGTTAGCGGGATGGATCAGCTCCCACTAACTCAGCCGCTCTGAAAAGGTGTTTCTGAGATGGACAACTTCCATCTGCACAGCCTTCTAGACACATGCACCGGAAGTCGCGTCTGTGAGAAGTTCATTGATCCCTAAGGGATTCCAGATTCAGAACCCTGTTAGTGCCAGGCTCTGACCCACGTGCTATGATGTGACTAACTTGCTCAGATTATTCTCGGAATTTATTTCTCTGTCTCGTCTTATTACATTTCCCGTCAGCCCTTATGCCACCGAGGTGATCTGAGACTGATGGAAAAATACAAGCTTGTGAATCTGCTCCTTGGCATAATGTTCCTACATGATCATGAATGACAGTGAATGCCGCAGCCCGACTTTCAGTGTGAGCCCATCTGGCACAAGCAGAAAGGCCTTGGAATGAGTGGTATGACAGACTGAATTGTCCCCTCCTCCA
>NW_027551559.1:5273638-5341179 GCF_008692635.1 Crocuta crocuta
CCCCCCCCACCTGACTGTATTTGGAATAGAGCCATTAGAGATGTAATTAAGGCTAAATAAGGATCTAAGGTCAGGCCATTAAGGACTGGTGTCATTATAAGAGAGACACCAGGAGTGTGTGCTTACAGGGGAAGGACCACATGAGGAAGCAGCAGGAAGAGAAAGCAGCCATCCACAAGCCAAGAGGAGAGACCTTGGGCAAACCAAGCCTGCTGGCACCTAGATCCTGGACTAAGCAGGCTAAGAAAGGCACCATGATTGAATGGGGGCATACATCAAAAATGATTTTCTCCTTGTGTTAATTTGTATACATTAGTAAAACCCCTCCGTATTTTTTCCATTTCATAAAGGATTTGTGCACATCTGAAATGAGCAATCCTGATGAGCACTTTCTTTTCTTGAAGGGATTTTCAATAAGAGGAAGCATAAACTTAACCTCGGGGTGGCTCACCCACTCTGAGTCCCATGAAGCTTGTTCTTTGTGAAGACTAAATACATCCCTGCTTTTATTTTTTCTCAAAGCACAGGTTAAAGAATGCATCATCTGGAGCATGGTGAGAAAAGGCAGTCTTTGTTTTGGGATCACACCGTCATGATCTCAAAACGTCAATGGCACTAAACCCTCAAGGCTCTGGTCTTGGCCCAGAACCTAGAAGTCTCCATGGACCACTTGGGGTCTGTCTTTCCCTGCAAGGGAAGATGGTGCCTCTCAGATCTGGGTGGCTTTGATCAACAGGAAGGGTAAGGTCCAGAGAAGTCCTGTACAGTGATCACTAAATCCCATTCTTGGTGGGATTCTGGAGGATTAGCCTATAAGAGAAAATAAGAAATTTTTAAAATTTTATTTAAACTCAAGTTAGTTAATATACAGTGTAATAATGGTTTCACAAGTAGAATTTAGTGATTCATCACTTACATATAATACCCAGTGCTCATCCCAACAAGTGCCCTCCATAATGTCCATCACTCGTTTACCGATCCCCTCTCCCAACACCCCTCCAGCAACCCCCAGTTTGTTCTCTGTATTTAAGAGTCTCTTATGTTTTGCCTCCCTCTTTTATCATATTATTTCTTCCCTTCCCCATGTTCATCTGTTGTGGTTCTTAAATTCCACATATGAGTGAAATTATATGATATTTGTCTTTCTCTGACTTATTTTGCTTAGCATGATACACTCCAGTTCCATCCATATTGTTGCAAATGGTAAGATTTCATCTTTTTTCACCATAAAGTAATATTCCTTTGACTATCTCTTCTTTATCCATTGGTTGATGGACATTTGGGCTCTTTCCATAATTTCGTTGTTATTGATAGTGCTGCTATAAACATTGGGGTACATGAAACTGGGAAATTTTACTCTGGATATTTTTTTTTTTAACTATTCTTCTGTAGATTAGAAAGCAAATCTTTTGACTCGTGTTTCACAGTTGCTAGTCTGTAATAATAACTACTAATCTCAGTAGGTAGAGGCATTACTGCATGATGACTGATTATGGAAGCTAATACCTTGAATATCGTAATTTCTACACCCAACATGGCACTTGAACTTAGGGCCCTAAGATCAAGAGCCGCATACTCTCCCAACCTAGCCAGCCAGCAGCTCCTGTGAATATTTATACTGCTACTGCTAAGATGGCCAAGCCAATATGGGCAAGTAGGAAATTGATGACAATTTATTGAAAGGGTCCCATATATCTGTTCCAAGGCCAATTTAGTCACACACTAATCCATATCTCTCTAGCAGACCCCGGACCAAACCAACTACCCAGTTCTGTGACTGCTTTCCAGAAATTACTTGCCCTGCCATCAAATGGGGTTTCATTCTTCTTAGCTGGATCACAGGTGAAATTTGATAATACCATAGCAAAAGTTGTCTCAGAATAGCTTCAAACAATTCAGTGAAACAGAACTCTTTATTACCAGCTTCCACAGCTATTCTCTCAAAACGTGATTTGGTCCTTCTGTGTACCTGGTATATAAGGAAACAAATAAAGCGACATAAACTCATGAAGTCTTATTTTAACTCACATTGTAACTCTCTTTTATGTCTCATGTCAGATGTTATCTGTAGTCTTTGAAATCACTTTTATAAGGAAACAATTTAATACGAAACCATTGGCATTCTCTGTGCAAACTCATGCTTTTCTACATAATTGCATTAGTTTAATTCCTTCCTTTGTGAAGCCACAATTTTCCCCAGAACATTTCACCAACCTTTTAAAAAAATTTTTTTAATGTTTTATTTATTTCTGAGAGAGAGACAGAGACAGAGAGAGAGAGAAAGAGAGAGAGCATGAGCAGGGCAGGGTCAGAGAGAGAAGGAGACACAGAATCTGAAGCAGGCTCCAGGTTCCGAGCTAGCTGTCAGCACAGAGCCTGACACAGGGTTCAAACCCACGAACCGTGAGGTCATGACCTGAGTGGAAGTCGGACACTTAACTGACTGAGCCGCCCAGGCGCCCCGGAGTTTCACTAACCTTAAAACCCAAGTGGTTTGGAGTACATGTTAGGCTAATTGAATGACACAGGACACACAATTGTTTATGTGGATTAGAGAATGTGAATCTCTAACAAGCAAAAACACTGGGCGAGCTTTGAGAGCACACCCCAACTCTTCAGCCTTTCCCACCAAAGAGGCCTCTTGCAGGGATGAAGACTATGACCAATTACTTTGTGAACTAACAATAATTGTGTGCAACTATCTATGCAGGCAGCGTGCTGCTAGAGAGGGTGGGGTGGAGAGCTACTGGAGAATATACCCTAGATGGGATAGCAAAATGGGTCTCCTAATACTGAATTCCCGAATTAGGTAGAATTTCCCACCCAGTCACAGGCATTGCTGTGGGTGAGTTGGGGACGAAGGAGCTGTCTCCTTAAGCCCTTCAACCAACAGCCCTTGTCTTAGGTGCAACTGCTTACTAAGCCCTCTGGGGACCATCAAAGTCTATTCAAGTTCCCTGTGATGAGTCAACGCTTTTACCTTGAAGCTCAAAGTTAGGCGACAACCATTAAAATTAAGGATTCCCACCATCGCTTATGGCCACCCTCAAGATATACCCAAGTGCCATTTTGGTTTCACTGAGAATGAGTAGTCTATGCTTTGCCCCACACTTTTATTACAGCCTGTGAACCATAGTTCTGAACCAAATACATTGATCCAGAACCTGTAGGGACCATTTGAAATAAAATATCATGTAGTCTATGGCTTCAGATCTCTTTCACAGAGGTTCTAAACCAATATGGTCAAAGATCTACATGACCTGGTTCCTACCAAGAACCTTAATCCCAAGCATGGTTAATACGGGTCCTCTGTGGGATATAAGGAGATATGCAGAAATATTTTAGTTTTTATAATGCCTGAATGGGACACAATGTGCTATTTTAGAAAGGGGGACAGGTTTACTAAAAGTCTTATGACATGAGGGAGAGTGATCTACTATGAAGAACGTACCTCCCAAAATGCCAATAGGATTCCCACCATATCCTAACACACCCACAAATTGAAATTCTCCCTTCCCTGAACAAGTTTCAGTTCTCTTTCTTAGAACTAATGCCTTCTCCCTCTGGGAGTCATATAAGGGTAGACTTTTCTAGATGGTAACATGAAACAAACAGCTCTCAAAACAGGATGGAGAGTAAGGACCACTCAAGGCTGAGCATCTCATTATCACTGCCATGTGCTAGATTCTCCCAAGGGAGAAAATAACCAAATTGATTCCCTTCCCCCATAATCTTAATAGATTTATGAACCCACCCACTCTAAATTAAATACTATGGCAACGGAGCCAATATAGCTTCACATCGAAATGAAAACAGATAGGAAATATCTGCTTAGGAAAGTTTAAAATACAATTAAGTTTTTACAAAATCCCCAAATAGCTGCAATCAGGAGTTCATAGTTGGATAATAAACCTATAAACCTTGTTACCTGATGGTCTCCAGGCTTATAAAGGGTCTTTTTTTCTCCTTCCTTCCTTCCTTCCTTCCTTCCTTCCTTCCTTCCTTCCTTCCTTCCTTCCTTCCTTCCTTCTTCCTTTAAAAGAAAAAAGTCTACAGTTTGAGACAGGTCTTTGGCACCTACTTAGATTAAAATCTCTTACTTCATTCATTGTTTGTTTCCTTTTGGATTAGTGGCGTTTGCCATGGATCCTAATTAGTATTGGTTCTCTGTTTGTCCATCGTACTTGATCTCAATGTCAACTGTGACCAAAGATTGTTAATAATTGCTGTATCACATTTTCTCATTAAGAATTATATCAAGTATTAGTGTTGGCAGAATCAGAGGACAATGAGACCAAATGAGGAGACCATTTTCCCAATTGCCTCAAAGTCCAAATTAGCCAAAGAAACCCCCAGGCCTTCTGACCCACAGCACTGTTGGCAGTTGTTGGACTTCCTTCAAACAACATCCGGGAGCAGTCAGTTCCCAGTGGCCGATGGCCTCCTCAAAGGAATCTGTGACCATAAGAAGTATCTGCCAAGAGGAGGGGCGTCTGGGTGGCTCATCTGGTGAAGCATCTGACTCTGGTTTCAGCTCAGGTCATGATCTCACAGTTTGTGAGTTTGAGCCCCGCACTGGGCTCTGTGCTGATGGTATGGGCCTGCTTCGGATTCTGTGTCTCCCTCTCTCTCCCCCCCTCCTCAGCTCTCTCTCCCTTTCTCTCAAAGTAAATAAATAAATAAATAAATAAATAAATATTATGAAATTAAAAAAATTGTCTCCCAAGTGGACATGTGTGACCAAAAACATCGTTCCAATTTCCACAAGTGTAAAACCGAGAAGGAAGCCCAGTTCCTTTCTCAATCGGATTAGAAGTTTGCCTTTTAGACTAATTTATGAAATGATTCCATCTGTTTTTGCTCATAAAGTTCTAGAAAGTGTCTACAGCTAGCTTTTAGATAGACTTTCAAAGAGGTAAAATTGTGTCCTGGTACTTCACGTGTCCATTCGTTCTTCCCTGATGCCCCATCCCCACCCCCTGACGTGCCCTCAGAGAAGGGTCTGTCTGTTCTCAAGTACTGGTCTTCTTTATTAAGAACATCATCTCAGAAGGGTGGGAAATACCCAACCACAGTTCCTGGGTCCTACCCTCACCGTTGGAAATAATCCACACCACAACGGCCTTTTATAAATTATAAGATGACAGAGCTGAAACAGTAAGAATTCAGGCGATGGTAAAACAAGATACTAGGAAGCGGGTGGCACAGCCTGCTGGGGCTGGGATCATACCCACAGGGTGGCTACTGGGCACAAGGCCAACCCGACACACAAGTGTGACATTCAGAGAAGCACAGACACCAGTTTCTTCACCTCCACATCTGAGACGGGAAGTGGGACCAAGCAGGAAATGGATTCCACGTGCTCTCTCCCAGAATGTGTTGAAAGTTTCTGTCTGACATTTTCTTTACTCCAACATGGTGTTGGCAGGTGGGGGTATCATTCTTGGCAGCTACTTTTCTGGAGGTAACAACAATCCTGAAATTCTGCAAAATGCATCACTGCAGCTCAACAAAAGACGGAAAAAAACCACATGAGCATGTGGGGTACTTAAATTTGAATTTGAATTTCATTTTGTATTTGTGTGCTTAAATTCCCTAACCTAGACTTGTAATATATATATTTTTTAATTTTCATCAAGCAGGAAGGCTCCAGGATTTATGTAATGTGGTCCTTATTGTCTCAGGACAGTGATGATACTTGTTTAGCTCCATGTAAAATTCCCAATTTGAGAAAGATTAGAGTCGATCTGAACTGTAATTCATAATTTATTTGGTGTGCATATACAAGTACACTGAGGAGATGTTCAAAATGCTGTAAATTATACACACACTTTGTATCTCTGTCTCCCTCTCTCTCTTCCTCCTCCCATATGAGAAACTGTTTATGTGAGAGGTAGAGAATGTGATATAAATACATAAGAATATATAAATACGTCAGCATAGAGCCTACATTATTTTATGGTGATTACCACTATAGCGACAGCTATCTGAAGAATCAAGAAGGCAGACACTGTATACAGTGGTCACCGGCAGAGAGCCTGATGGGGGCCGTTGGGATCAGGATGAATCTCTGGATGGGGAGACACACGCACGCATATTTTTCATGAAGATTCTGAATTATGGTTTGAATTTCAATGTATTAAATGTATGTTTTAAACATTGGCTTGTTTTGTCGAAGGCTGTGATTTCTCATGCACCTATATTTGCAGCTGCTGCTTTTGAGAGTTTCTGAGTTATATCAAAGTCCTAACTGAGTCAAGTTTTCTCTTACTTTAATTGTGAGTTATTATGTGAGTAATTATGATTACTAAAGTCAGAAGATTGCCTGGGTTTTCGTATCCGTATCCAAGTGTCATGTGATTCCCCAGTTCCGTGACTATTTCTGAATGCCTTGATTACCTGAGAAATGGTCTTGCGTCCATACCTTCCTTCTTTTTAGAACATTACAGTTTATCAAGATAAATAGAACTCTTTAGCAAACCACCTCACGCTTGGTCTAGAAATTGTACTAAAAAACAGAATTCTTTCATTGCCTACGGAATTCATCAGACTCTCAGCCTGAGGGTTCTGCTGGAAAACTTTGAGTGTTTTGTATTCATTGTTTACATAGAAACAGGCCACTGAAGCTGTGCCAAGCACGGTAACTACCACCTGCCAAGGAAATGGTGATTCGTCTATGGTGATAGCTCATTTTATAGAGATCAAGAGAATCGTCTTCTCTCTAGCCGATTATCTGCCTTTGAGACAGTTGAACCTTAAGATCTTTCACTGTGTGGGCTCAAACATACAGCAGAAAGGAGAATTTAGGTACAGAGGGGGAACATGGGCCTCTATTCTGCCTGTGGAGTAACTATGTTTATAAGAGGAAGTGGCTGAATCTAGAAAGGTAAGCCTCCGTGACGAGACTTTTGAGGTCTGTTGGGAGCAGAAGCAAATGCAATGCCAGTGAAGGGGCAGACCTTCCCCCTGGGAACCCACAGAATCACTTTTGCTGGCTGTGGGCCATGGTTGAGGGTCCTATTCCAGGCCCCTTTCCTCTCCCCCACACTGTTGCTCACTGATGAAGTTCTGTCCATAAGATATTCATTTGAGTGGGGGCCCACCCCATCCATCACGTGAGGCCTGGGCATCCATTGCTTTCCCCACAGGAAGTCTCAGTGGAAACTAGTCACCACGTCAGCTGTCTATGAGTGGAAGGAGGAGTCGTGTACCCCAAAGAAACCTTTCCCTTATTACTTTGCAGAAAACTACCACCCAAGATGCACCCCCAAAGAAAAGAATCTTGGTTCCAGAGAATATGGGTGACTCTACTTCATAAGTTGATCAAATCTTCTGACTAAAATCATAACAAATAATTTGTCTTAATAATTTCCCAAATATGTTTAACATTTTTCAGGAGTGATCATGCCTATTGATGGCCTGGTAAAGTAGGGCCTTTCATAGAACTGACATGGGGAAATAGACTGTAAATGGAAACTCCTGTAAACGGATTTATAAAGCTAGTCTATTGGGTAAAATATAATCTAAAATAGAAGGGACTAGATATGGAGGAAATTTAGTCATTGTTTTAACCTAAAGACTATCATAGATTACATTGTAGGGAGCAACTCTATATTTACTAGCATCTGATGTGTTTTAGAACTGAGTCAAGTGGTCATTTCTTCATTTTTTCCTGATAATTGTTCTGCAGTACCTCTTTGTTCAAGGTTGTGAGAACAGGGTTGGATCATTGATCTGTGTTTTGGTGATCCTTCAAAATCTATTGGTGATTTGTCACTACCCACGGGTTGCTGATGGTTTAAGTTGAGCAGGACCTTAAAACATGAGAATCATGTTGTCAGTACCCACTTCAACAGAAGGTCAGGTAGTTACGAGACACCATCTCCCACACCCCAAGTACATATATATATAGTGCATCTAGGCATGTACAGGCCCCACATCAGGAGCAAACCATAGAAAACTAAATTTAAAATTTAAAATCCATTACACAGGAAAGGGTAATACAACTGTGAAATTGTTGATGCCTTGAAGAAACCAGGCACAGTACCTATTGTGGAGGACTCCTATCTAGCTGATAAAGAGAGAAATGCTTGAGATGAGTTTGGAGCTTAGGCAAAGAATCCCAGATTCCTGCTCACTACCCATTGATCAGAGTGGTCATTCAGGATCCAGCCTCATAGCCGTGCTCTGATATGGCAGCCTCTCTGGTGTCTCTATTCTCTACTGTCCCATTACAGTAGGATTATTTGTGGAGGTAGTACAGCAGTGCCTTTCTCTGTGGTAGAGTATACCTCCACCCAATGGAGAGTACACTTGGCCATGTGGCTTACAGGAGCCAAAGAAGTGTTAGTGAACCTGACTGAATGAGGTGGTAAACATACCTGTGAAGTTTGTCTTGGCTCTTGTGCAACTGTGTCCATTATGGCAGCCCCTGCCCCATTCAGCCTGTGCTCCAGAATGAAAACAGGGAAAGCATACCTGAAACCCTCCAGAAGTTAGGAGCACACAGCACAGCCAAACTCAGCCCAGGTCAGTTTAAGCACAGCTTACCTACAGACCCATGACCCTTGCAAACTATTGAAATTTTGAGCATGTTTCTTACATAGGAAAATGAAAATGATTAATGCAATGGTTACCTTATTTTTGAGGCTTAAGAAAACATAAAATTTAATAGCACCACAAGAGTGAAGATGGAAAGGAGCAGCTATTGATTTCCAGTAGGACAGTGGGGCCCTGAGATTTCAGATGTATGTGTGTGTCCATCATGGAGAATGGGCCACCTGCCCAGCCTGGGGTTCCCCACTTTCCAAAGATGCCCAGGCCATTTCAAGCTCAAATAACTATAAAGAGGCCTGAAATTAAAAGGATAGCATATATTATTTGCTCTCCATTGTATACCAGACAGCATAACATTGAACTCATTGCCACATGCTAGTCTACAAAACTGAGATAGCCCTCATCATCATGACCAATAAGACCCACCCCGCCACCACCCCTCTAACAAGAGCCACCACAGAATATACAAAACAAAACACACATGTGATTCAAACTTGCTAAACCACTGTGCAAGGGAGCTATTGTTACCCTCAGCAGATGAGTGAATGGACACTCAGAGACCTGAAGTGGCTGGTACGGTTTATCCAAGGGGCCAGCATAGCTCACGTCTGAAGAGATCTCAGGGTTGACCTTGGTTCTCTGAGATAACCAGAGCTTTGAGTCTCTGATGCATTGACTAGATCTTCGTTTGTGCCATGGAACGGCCCTTTGTCTTTGTTCTGGAAGAAAGGCTATTGAAGAAAGAAGCATAGGAATATGTCAGGTATTTGTAGTGTAAACCCTGACAGCTGGATTTCTTTTTTCTTAAAGCAAGTCAAGGGCTTGACTTAAGCTTTGATTGTCAAGGCAGCCACTTCAAAGAGGGCCATCCTGAATAAACACTGGCAGCCACAGGACTGGATAGAGAGCCAGTCCTACTCTACCAGCCTCCTTTTTTCAGACATCATGGTTAATTTTAATAAATGACCATTTGGGCCACTTATCCTTTCTTTTCCCTCCACTTTACATTCCTCGTTAACTTTTAAATTCGCTAATAAAGACTAAGTCCATGAAACCCTAGGCCCCAACCCTCAACCCTCCAGAACAGCAGAACCCGAGGCCCTCCTCTCCCCACCCCTGCCATGACTTCACTCTATGTGGCCGCAGGTGTGCTGTGAAATGTCCAGGACTTGAAAATAATAAGCCTTTGTCATCTTGCAGTCATAAGAACCATAAGGGCCAGTCCAGCCACTACAGTAGTTACAGACAGGCTGAGACGGGCACTCAACAGCACTTACTGCAGAGATCTCCCTGAGCGCTTTATTCGCTACTCGGAATCCTTGGGGGCAAAGAGTCACAGGATTAAGTACCAGAAGTAGACATGTTTCTATAATCTACATTATCTTTCTTTCTTAGTTAAGGCCATTATAAAACAGCTCTCATCCCCTTCTCTGTTTAAGCCGCTAAGAAGTTCAGAATAATATTCTCAACCCACCTTTCATGAACTGTGTTTGTGTATTATCTTTATATCAGGGCTCAATCCTGGTTTTAATTTCCTTATTTTGCATTTTTATTAATAAAACCCCACAAACTCCTCCTTTCATCTGTATTAGATTTCCTCAGGAATGAATTAACAAAGGAAGTGAGAGAGAAAGAAGAGCTCTTGGAAAAAAAACTCTGAGGGCCGTATCATAACTCGGAGTGGTTACATCTGGAGTGATTTCTGATCAGTCATTCCCCTTCTGCTCCATCCACACGTGAGTAAGAGTGACAATCTGGATCTCATCCAGAGAGGTTTGGATGCTACACTTCAAAACTATACTATCTCTGGGGTGACGAGATGGTGAAGTCTGTTAAGTATCTGACTTAGGGTAGGGTCATGATCTCACGTTTCATGAGTTTGAGCCCTGTGTCGGGCTCTGGCTTGACAGCTCAGAGCCTGGAGTTTGCTTCAGATTCTGTGTCTTCCTCTCTCTCTGCCCCTCCCCTGCTCACGCTCTTTCTCTCTCTCAAAAATAAATAAACATTATTAAAAAATATGGTACTATTTGCATATAATGTGGTATGTAATATGGTTTCCTGGATTAAATCCTGGAACAGAAAAAAGATATCAGTGAAAAAATTGGTGAAATCCAAATAAAGTCTGACTGGTGATCAATAGTAATGCACCAGTACCAGTGTCCGCTATTCCTTTAGCTTTGGCAAATGAGCCCTGGTGATATAATATGTTAACATTAGGGAAAATTGGTTGAAACTTATACTGGAGCTCTCTGTATGATCTTTATAACTTTTCCACAAATCTAAAATTATTCCAAAGGAAAAATCTGATTTTTTTAAGAAGATCAGATTTCACATTAAAAAAAATACAACTAAAAAACACAGGTGCTTGCACACAGCCACATCAACCCAGTCACGTGACTGTGGATCACCCCTTGTTTCCACGTCACAGTCAGTCACCCATAAACTGCAGATCTGACCACATTCCTCTGGGTGACAGAGCCCCTACATGCAGGTTTGTTCCCACCACCTGCTTCTGCTTGGACAGAACTCTTCTGAACTCCTAGAAGCACCACTGGCAACCACAGAAAATCTCTCATGTTCTTCAGTCCTTTGATGCAGTCCTCACGCCTTCCCACAGTCCATGCTCACCCCCGAGGGGTCTGTAAGCTCTATGGAGGCTGCAATCGGGTGATAAAAGGTGATGAAGCCTTTTCCACTGTTTGCTTCTTAAACCACTCACTCTGGGGTAAACCAGATGTTGTTCTGTAAGGAGCATCGAGAAGCTGTCTGAGAGGCCTCTGTGGAGAGCAAAGGAGGTCCCTGGCCAGTAGCCAGCAGCTACTTCATAGCAGTGTATGGGAGACATCTCAAAAAGAGAGATCTCCAGCTCAGGTCACACCTTCAGAGAACTTCCACCCCAGCCGGCATCTGGCTGGAGCCTCAAAAAAGACCTCAAGTAACTCTTGAGTTCTTGATCAATAGCGACAACAGATAATGAATGATAAGAAGTTGGGGTGGCAGTTTGTTACACAAAAGTGAGTAAATGGTGCAGATGTGGGCACGCACAAACAAATGAAGTGTCATGATAAGTCAAGTTCTACAGCAAGTGGGGTTGGCAGTGCGGCCAGCGGTGAGTGAAACCAGGAAGTGCATTGGGAAGAGTGTGCATGAACTCTGAAACTGCTTTGAAGCAGTTGGTAGCAGAGCCTGATTGCCTTCAACAAGTCTGCCAGCAGGTGTTTAACATGATTTGAGGAAAATATATGACTTTTTCGTACATTAAAATAAGTCAATTACATGGTACATGAGAGAGTTCATGTCAAGAGTCCATTAGTTTTTTTACTGTGAATTTGGTTATACACCCATAATATTATTAGGTGTTCCTGCTTTCCTTTATTATAGCAATGATTTTCTGGCCCTGTATTTTCTGTTAACAAACTTGAATCCATGAGACAATACAAATAAAATCAGGTACTCTGGTTTATCCAATTTGAATCTACTTAGTGTACCATTTGCTGAGTCATGATATTCTATCAATTCTAGGAAGAACTGTGTGCCTATGGAAATTTGGGGAAACAGAAGGTGTATCTTCAGCCAAGTTTTTGTTTTTCTTCATAACATTTGAAAGAAAAGAAGTCATTTAATAGTTTGATGATTTACTTTGCACATCACATCCTAGGAATCTAGTGAGGCATTTGAGTGTGTGGTTTACTTTCTGCTAGAACCAAGTCTATCTTCCTCTGGCTGCTTTTTAGGTATAAAACCAGCTACTTACAGGGCCACACTGAGCAGAACATTCGAGCTGCCAGTAGGGAATCGTCCTGAGGATGAATGCAACCTTACCATGAGGAGATGACAACGATGTTTCATTGAACTAGAATTTTACAGACAATTTCCATCAATAATTACTATGTCATTGGGTCAGTAAGGTAGCCAGATAATGATCAATATTGCATCATAAGAAAGTAATTGCTCATCATTTCAATACCATTTTTAAAAATCTGAGATAGATTATAATATTTTATTTTCCGAAGGAGCCAAGTCAGCACTTTGCCAAAGAGATGAAGTTGTATTTAGAAATACTTACTGCTTTGCTCAGGACTACAGAGAAAATTAATAGCAAAACTGAGGATACAATCTGTATATTCTAGAATGTAGTTAGATGTTCAGTCAACAGAGTTGCACTCTCCCAGCTTAGATTCCAGACTCTATTAGCTTCTAGAGGGGCAGATGAAATGCCTTATAGGAAGTGATGAAACCAGCAATGATGAAACCAACAAGAAAGTAGAAGCTTCCCCATGGTTTTGATGAGCCAGTGCTTCTAACATCACTAAAAATAGTTTCTTCTCCCAGGTAATACTCCTGACAATGCAATCCGGTCCAGAGCTTCTCAGGTATTCAATCAACAAGGCTGGAGTGGCCTCTCCTCTCACACTGTCTTGTGCTGCAGTACAATTTACAATCTAAAAGCAAAATATATGAAGCACATAGTCATGTGATGCCTGATGTATTAACTAAGATCATAATATGTTTTGTGAAGTAAAACTAAAAAATTTTATCATAATCAATAATGGCCTGAGGGAATTCAGATGTGGGGAAATGAGGAAAGTGACCCTTAGTTGACTGATGCGTAAAGGATGAGTAGGAGTTATCTGGGTGGAGCACAATAGAGAAGCAATCAGGTAGGGGGAGAGTATGAAGGCACTGGGATGGAGGAAGCCATGTTGGATTTTAAGAAATAGAAAATACACATGGGTCACAGTGAGCGAATAACTGGGTGGTGGGAGATGAAACAGTAGATGAATGTCATTAACAGGGCCAATTAGATAATGTCAGTGATTTGGGGTTTTATTTTCTTAAGAAGTTGTTTCATAGAAGTAAGAGAAGGACTGATCCATTTGATTAGATTACTCATTTGCTATTGATAACATCAAGGGTGCTAATTGTAATGGGGAAGAGAAAGCACGTTTTATCAACATAATCATATTAGCTTTAATTTTCCAAATTGAAACTTGAACATTGTGGTTCCACATTGTGGTTAATAATTTTGAAATTGTTGACAACTTTAATTGACTCTTTTCTGTAGATCCTAAGGCTTATAATAGAGAAAATATTATTTCTCTGAGTGTTATCATGTCTGTTAACCTGAAAGCCAAATCCATTAGATGGAGAATATTATCAACACCAAAATATTTTAAAGTGAAATGTATAAATATTTTCCATATCCTGATAGCATCTTCAGTTCTCCAGAGTCCTGGTTTTAGTCTTTACGATTCTTTCGAAAGTTTTGTCAAATCTCGACACTAAAAATTCACAGGTATTTAATATCATGCTGTTGTGACACAAAGTATAACGATATCCAATTAAATATGGGAACACCACCAAAAGATTCTTCCCACAAGGTGACATATTCCAAGGTGTAATTGAGAACATAAACATTAAGCTATGGACATTTGAATTCCTTTGTAGATTTTCTTTTAGATTTTCTCTTATTTTGGTAAGGATAATTGTTTTCTGAATGCAAGCTTTTTCTCCCACCCACTAACTGGAACCTACTCAAAGCTTTAAAGGCTTGTGTTTTTTTCAAAAGATCATAAGGGAAGAAAAGAGAGAGACAAACCAAGAAACAGGCTCTCAACTATAAAGAGCATACTGATGGTTACCAGAGAGGGGTGGGCAGCCGGATGGGTGAAAGAGGAGAATGGGGGTGAAGGAGGTCACTTGTTGTGATGAGTACCAGGTGCCGTATGTAAGTGTTGAATTACTGTATTGTACACCTGAAACTATTATTACCCTGTATGTTAATGGAAACTTAAATAAAAACTTAAAAGAAAATGAAAAAAATAAAAGTTTATGGTTTTTGATCCGCTATTGAATTTAATAGTTGATCAAATATTCCCAATTAGGTTTTAATAAAAACAAGCAGAACCTATAGGACTTGTGTCTAAAAAATGTTTAGTGTCACTGTAGGACATAATAAGCTTATTTATGTGTTTGGATGATGGTAAAGGGATGATCTGGAAGTCAGGTTCAAACATCCCAATTTATTGTCATAGAACTACGAACAACACTCTTTTTAAAAAATGAAACATGAAAAATCCAAGGCAAGGCCAGAATTGGATGAGTTGGACATTAGGCAAAATGAGCTCGTACTGGGTACATCAGAATAGAAGGCCACTCTATTTTGACCTGATAAGAAGATGTGACATACCTGCCTGCTGTTGCCTTTCAGGTATGAAGTAGTCTAATGTATTAACTAAGCAGTTACCCTCACTTCCTCCTTCCTGTGCCAAACTACAGAATGTGGATTAGACTAATCCCCGTAAGTTTTCCCGGAAAGAAACATATTCCTAAAATCCATGGGAGAATGTGAACTGGCTTTTCCCCTCTTAATAACCTCAAATCCTCTCAGAAAATGAGAACCAAGAGTGACTCTTGTACATTATGAAACTGGTATCACTGAAACAAATCTAATACATCCCATCAAAGATTTCTAGTAAAGTACCTCAGACAAGTGCTTTTGGCTTTGGAATTGGTGAAATAATA
The DNA here is from genome assembly GCF_008692635.1 of Crocuta crocuta. Lineage (NCBI taxonomy): Eukaryota > Metazoa > Chordata > Mammalia > Carnivora > Hyaenidae > Crocuta > Crocuta crocuta. Next base: position 5,288,720 of record NW_027551559.1, read on the forward strand.
CCAATTCTGCACAATTTCTTCCAAAAAATAGAAGCAGACAGAATACTTTCCAGCTAAGAACATCATTACTCTAATAACAAAATTGGATGAAGACATTATAAAAAAAGAAAGCTACAAAATAATATCTCTCATGAATATGGACAAAATGGTTCTCAAAAGTATTAGCAGATTTTATTCAACAATATATAAAAATATCACATACATTATGACTAAGTGAGATTTTTTTCCAAGTGTGCAAAGCTTCCTCAATGTACAAAATCAGTCAATGTAATCTGCCACACATAAAATTGAAAATCATGTGACCTTATCGAACTGATGTGGAAAAAGGATATAATAAAGTCCAATGCCCACCTGTTATAACAACTATCAGAAAATTTAGACCAAAGAGGAATTTTCTCAACTAGATAAAGAATAACTACAAAAAATAGATAATGTCGTACTTAATTATGAGAATCTGGATATGCCCCTCTAAGAATGAGAACAAGGCAATGTCCTATTACTACTATTTGATATCATCTTGGAAGTCTCATTAGAAGAATAAAACTAGTAGAAAAAGTAAAAGATGTATAGATGAAAAAAAAGAAATGATCGTCTTGATTTACAGATGATATGACTATGTATGTATGTATAAAATCTGAAAAAATGAGGGCGTCTGGGTGGCTCAGTCAGGTAAGTGACCAACTTCAGCTCAGACCATGATCTTCCAGTTTGTGAGCTTGAGCCTTGTGTTGGGCTCTGTGCTGATAGCTCAGAGCCTAGAGCCTGCTTTGGATTCTGTGTCTCCCTATCTCTCTCTCCCTCCCTCCCACTTGCGCTCTGTCTGTCTCTCTCTCTCTTAAAAATAAATAAACATTATTTTTTTTAGTCTGAAAAAATATACCCAAAAAAGAAAAAGAAAAAGAAAGAAACCCTGGAACTAAAAAGTGACTGTAGCAAGGCCACAGGATATATATCCAATATACAAAAGCCAACTGATTTCTAGTAATTAATAATTAGAATTTGAAAATTTTAAAAAGTAGTAGCACTTATACGTTTCCAAGAAAAGAAATACTTAGACATAACTCTTAAAAACAAAAGTTTTAAGTTTATTTATTCTGAGAGAGAGATAGCACAAATGGAGGAGGGACGGAGAGAGAGAGAGAGAATCCCAAGCAGGCTCTGTGCTGCTAGTGCAGAGTCTGAGGCGGGCCTCGAACTCATGAAACCACGAGATCACTACCAGAGCCAAAAACAAGAGTCAGACACTTAACCAACTGAGCTACCAAGGTGCCCTTGGCTACTTAGTCATAATTCTAACAAAATACACACATAATCTGTGCATTAAAATCTAGAAAACACAGATAAAATAAATGAAAGAAGAGCTAAATAAATGGAGATATATATTATCTTTATAGGTTAAAATATTTGATATTGTGAAGATAACAATTCTTTCCAGCCTAAACTATGAATTCAACGTAATACCAAATGAACTCCCAGATAGCTATTTTGTACATATTGGCCTACTAATTCTCAAACTTTATATGGAAGGGTAAAAGACCTCAAATAGCCAAATCAATACTGAATGTCACATACTATTGTACTTTAAGATTTATTGTAAACCTACAGTAGTCAAGATAGCATGGTAGAACAAAGAATAGACATAAATCAAGGAATAAATTAAGGCTCCAGAAAAAGATCCCACAAATACAGTCAACTGCTTTTTGACAAAGGCATAAAAGTAACTTAATGGAGAAAAGATAATCTCTTAAACTAACCAAAAAAAAAAAAAAACAAAAAAAAACCTAGCCACAGATCTTACACCTTACACAAAAATTAGCTCTTGATGGACCAAAGACTAAAAAGTAGAATACAGAGCTATAAAACTTCTAGAAGAAAATATAGGATAAAATCTAGGTCACCTCGGTTTTGGTGATGAATTTTTAGAGATGACACTAAAGCACCAGCTATGAAAGATATTTGATATGTTGAAAGTACTAGAGTTAAAAACTTCTCTCAAGGAAAATCACTGTTAGGAATAAAACAACAACCTAGAGACTTTGAAAAACATATTTATAAAAATCATACTTGAGAAAAAAATCTGCACCTCAAATATATAAAGAACTCTTAAAATTCAACAAGAGAACACCTAGCCCACCCAAACATAGCAAAAGCATGAACAGACACTTTACCAAAGAAGATAACTGATCTTAATTCATCATATGAAAATATGCTAACTTCACTTGTCTTTAGAGAAATGCAAGTTCAAACAATAGTGAGATAGTGCTACACACCTATGATAATGGCTGAAGTTAAAAAAACACAATACCAATTATTGGCAAGAATAAAGAGAAACAGGAAATCTCAACAATTGCTGGTTAGAATGAAACATGGTACTGCTATTTGGGGAGACAGTTTGCTAGTTTCTTACAAAACTCAGCAGAGTCATGTCATATGATCTGTCAGGTATTTACCTAACAAATTTGAAAATGTATGTCCTCACAAAACAAGCACATTATAGAAGCTTTATTCATAAGTACCCCCAATTGGAAGAAACCAAATCCATTATCTTCATCAGATAAATGGATAAACAGAATGTGCTACAAAAACAAAACAAAACAAAACAAAAAACAATGGAATAATAGTATCCAGTGATTTAAAAGAATGAGCTTCCAATCTATGCAATGCAATGATGTGGATGTGTCTTAATGCATATTGCAAACAAAAAAAATGAACTAATCTGAAATAGTTATATACCATATCATTCCAAGATGCAACATTCTAGATGATACGGTAAATGGATTAGTGGTTGTCAGGAGTTTGGGGCTGGAAAAGTGCTGATTAGGTGAAGCCCAAGGGACTTGAGTACTATGAACATTCCTTCTATTATATTTTAATGGTGGATACATGAACTCTGCATTTGTCAAAACTTGGAATGTTATGGCACAGAGTAACCTTAATGTATATTCGTTTTTAAAAACTCCCTTAGGAGGTCAGGAGACCCAGGATGGAATGTAAACAGTGACAAAGAAATCTATTGTGTATAAATGTGTGACACAGCCTCACTGATAGGTGGGACGAAAGGGTGCTGACCTTCATACTGTTGCAAATTAGAGGAGTCTATAAGATTAAATAAGGGCAAGGCAAGCTGCGTGTAAATAGTGTACTGTCGTTGATAAAGTTGCCTCCTACAGATGAAAAAGTGTGACACCATTACCATATGTACTGGTTGATCAACCAGATCTTGCTTTCTATTATCATTCTCCTATAAAATGAACTAGGGATACTTGAAAAGTTTGCTGATTCTAGATAACCCTGGAGCATGTTCTAAAGCCAGAAAGGAAGGAAGTCCTTGAAAAAGCCCACAGTGATGAGAACATATCAAAGAGACACAGGAGGCAGCTGACAGAACTCTAGACGGGTAAAAATGGAACAATTTAAGCAACACAATTAATTAAGAGGTATTGCATTGTAACCCAAAGTGTAAACTTAAATATCCGTGAGTCCATACAGATACAAATTAATGTATAAGAAATATTTGGATAATAGATAAATTTTCTTTCAGAAAAATTGCAAGGAATTTATGGAGACACTCAAGGAGGTAAGAGCCTAACTCCCCACTCCCAAAGTGCGGATTGAGTATAGTGACCTTATTTCAAAGAGTACGGTGTGGACATGGGAGGTGAGTAACTTTACCATACAGAACTAACACACAGGACTTCAGGCAGGCAATCAGGGTTAACATCTACAGTAGTAGTATGTGGTAGTGATGACAGTATGCACCGTAGATATGACTTCATGGCAATGACTGAGGCATGGTCACAGCCAAGAATAGTCTGAAGAAAAAGGGCAAACAAATGTAATGTGGTATCCTGACCCAGAAAAAGGACGTTAGGTAAAAATGGACTTAAGCTCATATAAAATGATCAATACTGATTAATCATGATAACTGTACATTACTAACATATTAATAGGAGAAACTGGGTATGGAATATATGGGAACTCTACCATCTCCACAGATTTGCTATAAATCGAGTATTTGAAAATAAAAATTTATTTTGGGGCACCTGGGTGACTCAGTCAGTTAAGCGTCAGACTTCGGCTCAGGTCATGAACTTACAGTTTGTGGGTTCAAGCCTCACATCAGGCTCTGTGCCCAGAGCCTGGAGCCTGCTTTGGATTCTGTGTCTCCCGCTCTCTCTGCCCCTCCCCCACTCATGCTCTGTCTCTCAAAAATAAATAAACGTTAAAAAAGTTAAAAAATAAAATGAAATAAAAATTTATTTTAAAAGATAGGCTTAGAATTAGATTATTTCAAGGCATCTGAGTGGCTCGTCTGTTCAGCGTTTTACTCTTAATTTCGGCTCAGGTCATGATCTTATGTTTCGTGAGTTCAAGCCCCTCATAGGGCTTTGCATTGACAGCGTGGAGCATACTTGGGATTCTATCTATCTCTCTCTTTGCTCCTCCCTCCTCTCTAAATACACACATACATACATACATACATACAATTTTAAAATTATGTAAAGAAAAATAGATTGTTTCTATTAAGCAAATCAAATTGATGACTTTTTATAAAATGTTTATTTCTGAGAGAGAGAAAGAGAGAGAGAATGTGAGCTGAGGAGGGGCAGAGAGAGAGGGAGACACAGAATCTGAAGTAGGCTCCAGGCTGTGAGCTGTCAGCACAGAGCCCGACGCAGGGCTCAAACCCAGGAACTTTGGGATCATGACTGAGCGAAGTCAGACACTTAAATGACCAACTGAGCCACCCAGGTGTCCCCAAATTCATGACTTTAATTAGAACAAAGAAACACACAAAGCATAACAAAACCAAACAAAAGAAACACCGGGCAAAAGTTGTGGACAGTTTCCAGACTGCATGTAATCGTGCCTTTCCATCTCTGGTTTACTCTTATCTTAACCTCCATTTTGATCTTATTAACTTCCAAATCACTTTGCTTAATGAGCTAAGAACTGAAGCTTGTTTTCCTTCCAGCAGCCTTGTAAAGATGATGTTCACTTCCCCATGGGTTCCTGGAATGTCTGCTTTCTATAGGTTCTTAAGGCAGAATGCCACAAGGAAGGACAGGAGAGCAGCAGTGAAGGCAGCCTGGTAAGTTTCACCTGCCTGGAGAATGGGGTGCATAGACTTTTTCTATAATCTTACAATTATAAAAATTATTACGTATATTGGAGGAAAACCTGGTGAAATCAGCACACTTTAAAATTTCCACTAATGATGTCAGCTATTTAACCATCCAGAGCATTCATTTGATTATAGATTTATTGACTATTGATTATTCACCCAATTGGGAGTCGGTGGTGGTTCAGCAGCTTTAGAGAATGTAGAGAAAATGTCCTCCTTTGGACATGGTTGAGTTCTGATTTCTCAGTCTCTCCGAGGAACTGGACAGAGAGAGAAATTTTGCAAAAGGCCAGACATGAAACAAACCACTTCTACAGGTGTTGGTTTATAAACACTTGTGTTTGAAGGCCCCTAGTTCATCTTCAAGTTTCAGAACCTCAACATTGGATGGGATTTTATTCCATTCCCATTTTATTGTCATTGACAACCAACACAACTCCTAGATGTATTTCTCAAAAAAAAAAAAAATCTATTGTTGTATTACTGGTTTTCATTTTTAAGAAATAAAATTATCCTTTATAGGAATTTACATCTTAAAGATTTCACATACTTTTTCCTTTCTCCAGCTGCTCTCCAAGCTTCCCGTGGGTAGAAGGGCAGCACACTTTACCTTAGCACAGGGACTAGAGCTCATCTGGTTGGTCAAGGGCTGACCTCAACCCACGTGCATAAACTGCGGCATTTCTGGAACAACCCACAGACAAGGGAAAGGAGATTCATTCATTCTTGCAAGAATATTCTGGACACACTCCGGGTCTGCTTCTCAGATTCCAGGTTCTTCTCTGAGGTGTAGGTTTGACTCGTATAACTGGTGTCCTCACCTCCCGTCAGAGAGCAGGTTACCTTTGAGAAGTCACAGTGTGCGGGGACCTTTATTTATGGGTTTAGAGTCTTATTATATTCCTTATTTGCCTGCTCCAGCATGTGGTCTCCTGGATAGAAATTTCCTTTGGTTATTTAATAGCCCCCCCCCAACAGTGGAGAGATGTGATAGTGGAGAGATCCTAAATTTTCAATCACATATATATAGCATCTTGGCTATTGATATAACACCTGGCTATGATAGCCGATTAATTTACACTAACAACTCTCTTACATTTTGCTTGTTAATGTAACATATACAGAAAGACAGTTGAGACAATAGTTTATTATAACCTAGTGACAAGCCAAAACGCGAATGTATTCCAAGAGCAGTAGTTGAGAAAAGGACTAAGGTTTCCAAAGATAGTTTGCAACAGAGTCCGCTATACTACAAGCTTTAGAAGGCAGCAGAAATGTTTTAATCTTATGCTGTCCAGCCTTTTATGTAGCACATGTTGAGCAAGCAGGTGTTGGATTGAACGGCTCACTAGGGTCATGCACATTTTTCCACTTTGATTCTATAAAACTACAAAGCATCTTTGAGTCTGGCCTCATTTCATAAAATAACAATTAGGTGCAAAGAGAATAGGTGATCTGCAACAGGTGTGTTCAGACCAGGGGTCCAGACCTGCTGGATTCCGGGACACAGTGAGAGGCTAGTTTTTCAACAGCTTGACTATTGATCTAAACCAAGAGTCAGCAGTATTCTTCTAGATATCATTTTGACCACTTTTTGTGATTTTGTTCTATTTGGCTTCAAAGCATAACCTTAATATATATGTGTGATAAGGTTCTGGGCTGGCATAATCTGGTGGCTAAATCTTCAGGAGCTCAGAAAAATCCAACATCATCTATGGAAGTGGAACTAAACTACACTTTTCAATCCTATCAATTATAATACTTCCTTTCTTTATGGGTTTTCTTTACCCAATTCATACAAATTTAGATTCTTCATGGAAGAAAACAAATAGGAAAGTCCCCCAATCATGTGGTATATGCAAGTTTGAAGTGAGAATGACATGGCATTGTCATTACTGACCTCTTTAAAAAGTTTCTGTTCTTCCGTTTCCTTGGTGAGATGGAAGGGGGCTGGGTCAGGGGGTCAGGGGAGGGCGTGTGGTACTTCCTACTTCCAATGGAATTGGTACAGAATATTCCAATAGCTATTAAAGTTTTTTCAGAGTAACAAAATCTTCTAATCCATCAGTTAAAGGGCTCTGCTGGATTTAAGGGTTGTTTCCAAAAGCTGTCATTAAAAAGTTGGTAGTAAAAGTTTCCACAACAATGTAACCTTGTAAATTTTCAAAATCATGGCATCCAGTTGGGGTTAGTTACCTGCAAAACTGAAAGACCAATTACTCTCTAAATTTAACTTTATTCAGGTGGGACATTGTACCTGTCTGAGGAGAAAGAAATTTGATTGAGAACTGTCTGGGTCAGCACCAAAGTTTTCTTTCCCAGAACCATTAACCAAAATCCAAAGTTTTATTTACAATGCCTGACACTTTCACCTTGAAGGAAAAGGTAGAGATACCAGAAAGCTACAATCTTAATCTACTTTTTACAGGAAGGTGATGGTAATTATTTCCAATCTGAAAAGACTGCAGTGGGAACTCCTATGAGTGAATAATATTAAGTTTGTTGATTATAAACAGCACTCTTCATTACCAGCAATTTCTAGAGAAGTCTTAGTTTGTTGAAACTTGAACAGGATGAAAAGCTGACTACAGAGTGTGACCAGTCCTAGGGGGATTGGTAGAATTATTTTAGACATAACTCTTGCCAAGAAGATGAATTAAAAAAAAACCACCCAAGGACATATATTTCGAAGATTGAATTTGAAGGCAATTAGCCACAACCTAATTTTCCCTTCTAAAGGTAACATTTACGAATTCTATCTTTCTATGTGTCTCAATGGTATTGTACATTTATTATCTTATTCATTTTCCCATCTTGTACATTAGATGTTATTTTCCCTTCTCTATAGTTGAGGAAAGTAAAGTATAAGGAGTACAACTGATGACCTACAGTGAGCTCTGCCTTTGGTTATATCTTTTTTATTTTCTATCATTAATTAAGTAGGCATAAAAAAAGCATACTTACAGAGATAAAAAGTAGCCCTTCTTATCCAGTTCCGTGGAAGGCAATTTGTCTAGTAGATACTAAGTAACCTATGTTCATTACCAAGACCATGGGTAGATAAAGGTTCTCGACTTTTCAGGTTCCAGGAATAAAACTAGTCCATTTCAGCCTAAAATAAAATAAAATAAAATAAAATAAAGAACCAGTTTATTCAAATCTATCCTTCCATTCTGATTCTGACTCACCAAATTTTCTTCTTATTATCAGATAATCTCACTTGCCTTAATAACTCACACCAACTATCTGTCGATAATATCATCACAGTAATTAACATAAAAGAAATGCATTCTTCTTCATACATTATGTACGAAGACTTGGGTAAGTTTCCTCTGAGCCTTCCCCTTCTTATTTTTAAAAGAAGGCTAGGATTACCCACCTCCCTTGCAGTTTCCCCAAGGAGAATTCCCAATATTTGGAAAGAACCTAGAAGAGTTCTTGGCACATAGAAGGAAAGTAATAATGAGAGGTGGCCATTACTACACCATCTCCGGGATTATTTTTGCAATCATCGTTATGTATCTTATCAATATATCTTGTGTTCCCTCTGGAGCCATTAACACAGTAGAAATGTAATAGAAATGTAATAATTGGAGCCCAATACATATTTGTTACTAGATTAATTAATTGACAGAAACAGGCTGAAGGACAAAATTCACCAGAAGCTTCTGACAGACGCTCACTCTGCTCTATCTAATTAATTCTGCTCTGGGCTGGCCTTCGCGCTTCCGTGAACATGGCACATTACTCGGTTGATTATGGACTTTTCTGCCAGACAATCAGCCATGCCAGAATCTTCTGCACCAGAGAATGCTTTAACCATCAGACTCCACAACATAAAATAAAGCCTGAATTCAGGTGATTACTTAGAGATATGCGGCATTTCAATTCTCATGCTAAGTGAGGTGAGAGTAAATTTAAACTATACCCAAACACACAACACATTTGGGGGGCTAGTGCCTCAGGAGTCGTGTCCCAAAAGTGGAAGAAGCGTTCCTGCACAGTAAGGGTGCATAATGGTATTTCCTGGACGTCTCCTGCACTTGGGCTTATCGTTTTGTTGTGGTTGTTGTTTTTATGGCTTGTTTTCTATTTTTGTTTGTTATTTGTTTGTGAAGCATCCGGAAGTGAGGATTGTGAAAGTGAGTATTCCGGAAGGGAATATTCTGGAAATGAATATTCTAACATAGGCAGTCATTGAATTTCCCTTTCTTTCATATAGTTTTCTTTTAACTGTGACTGATTGCACAGGGAGAATTTCCAAATTTTTTGTGAGGGATGGGCTAAGACATTTCTCATGTCATTTAATAAAATAAGAAAATGATATTTTCTAGTGGTAGCTCTGTGCCTACTCTCCCCTTTGACCTTCAAACAGTTATCTTGATTGAAATCAATATTGCATTATTCAAGTTAGGCATTTGGTTGTAGGGAGATCTTAGTTTTATCTCAAAACTCTTAGAAAATCCTTGCCTTATAGAAATTCATTCCTGGGGTTTTGGTTTTGACTGTTTATCTCATCTGGTCTTAGAATATGAAATTTATTTTTACACTGTGAATGAACAAGGGTGTTAAGGATCATATGCATTCAGAAAGACATCGCTTGTCAGTGGTATGTTGCAGAATGTTTGATATTTTAATATGATGTCTTAGCAGCACAGATGAAGTACAAGAGCCAGTGAATACCTCTATGATATTCTTTTAAAAACTTTGGAAAGAATCCTGCTTAATGCCTCTTCCTCCTGCACTGGGTACCCTCGGAAATATTTCCCTTGATGAGGGAATGAAGAAACAGGAACTAGGGATAGAGAGATATATCTTCAACACAAGGGAAATTTGATTAGTATGACTGAAAGGAGAAGGTACGAGGTCAAAAGGATGACAGAAATTTAACCAGCACACTGACGCCCATGGATTGGAGAAGGAAAGGTCCTATCTGATGTGCCAGGCAGGCCTGGTTTCCAGAGCTTTCCCCACCCTGAGAACTGGAGACGGAACTGGATAGGAAAGTATGTAGTCTGCTGCTGATGCAGTTGCTCGGGCTGGGTTCTCAGAGGCCAAGGTGAAGCGAAGCTGGTGAATTTGAATTTAAATGATATGCATTTCTGGCTCACAAATCTTAGGCCAGAGAAAGCTGTGGGTAGTTGGGGCAGAAACTAAGACTTCTAGGCCAAAAATGCTGGAACCATGCTCTTGCTAGTCAACAAGTGCCCTGTGCAGGATGCAGAAACCGAGCCCCATTCCACCAAACCTTAAACTGTCATAAATTCGAGATGGGGAGCTTCTCCATGGAATGAGGGGAGAAGCATTTGGAGCATTTCCAGACCCCACAAGTGAAGAGCACCATGACTCACGAGGTGGCGACTCTGGGGTGGGGAGGATAGGACACCCCTGTTCTTAGGTGAACAGGAGCTGGACAGAAGAAAACATTCCACCCGTGTTTTAACAATTTGAAGCTCCCAAGCCAGACCCAGTCACCTTTCTCCTCCTGTGGGTGTGTCTGCCTTTATGCGGGTTGATCTCGTTTATCAAAGCCTAGAAACAGTTCTATGTTAGGAGGTGTTCCCATTGCTAAAAGGCCGTGTTGAGAGACCAATACCCTAATGGGAGAATATGGATTTAGAATCTGTGTTGACAGAAAAAAACAAAGGTCGTGTTAATGCACGAGGGAGGTAGTGGGGGTAGAGAGATGCTGAAGAGGAGAGCCCACTGGCCACTCCAGGCAGAGCCACAGGACAAACACACTTCATAAGGTTTCCATGGGACAAAAAATTGGCTCACCCTAGCTGACTAAGAAGGAGGGGGGATCTCAACAAATTTTCAAGATGGAGAAAAATCAGAGAGTCAAGTTAGTCGTGTACAACAGGATTAGTGCTAGTGGTGTTAATAGTATTCTCAGAACACCTTCCTCTGCTGGGTACATTCATTTTGGACACCTAAATATAAATGTCAAGATTATTTGGTGAGCAGAAAGGGGTCGGGAGGAAATGGCTGGGGGGATAGGTCCATTAATCCAGGAAAACTTAAGCAGTATTTATTTGTCCAGATAATCAGTAAAAATTTCCTGGGGTCAAATCCCTATTTCTCTGGGAGTGACTGGGTAAATCTGAGAAGATAATAAATTTTATTTTTCTAAAATGTATTCAATTCACTAGATGACAAATATGGTAGACTATTGAGAACTCTGACAGATATGGTGGCTCAGTCATTAACTGTCCAACTCTCGATTTGGCTCAGGTCATGATCTCATGATTCATGAGTTTGAGCCTCATGTCAGGCTCTGCTGATAGCTTGGAGCCTGCTTGGGATTCTCTCTTTCCTTCTCTCTCTCTCTCTATCCCTCCTCTGTTCTTGCTCTATCTCTCTCTGTCTCTTTCTTTCTCTCTCAAAATAAATAAACTTAAAAAAGAAAAGAATTGTGGCAAATATATTCTAAGGTGACACTCAGGGATTCATGCGCTTGGATAATTCCCTTCCCTTGAGTGTTTCAGAAACAGTGACTTGGTTTTGATCAACAGAATAGGAAAAATGTGATGAATGTCTTTTATTTGATTAGATTAGATTATTTGGCAAAACAAATAGAATTAAGTCCCTGTTTAAAGTTCCATCTTAGGGCAGAAATGATGGGATTTTGCAGATAATTAAGCCACAGATTAGCTGACTTTTTTGAATTAAGCCAAAGGGAGATTATCTTAACTGATTCTGACTTAATCTAGGGAAGGCCCTTAAAAAAAGAACTGGAAATTTTATGAGGAAATAGAAACCTTCTTTCCACTGTGAAAGAAGCAAATTGCTATGTCATGACTTCCTATGGAAAGGGCCATGTGGCAAAGAAACTGGGGACAGCCTCCTTTCAACACCCGTTAGGAAGCCAGGGTCCTCACTCATACAGTCCATGGAGATGCACTTCTTCCAACCTGAATGAGACTGACAAGGATTCTTCCCTGGTCAAGCCTCCAGATGAGAATGCAGGCAAGCAGACATCATCCTCATAGTCTGGGGAGACCCTGAACAGAGGATCCAGGAAAGCCATAACATTGTGGTAATCAGTTACATTAGAAAACAAATACAAGAATGTCATACATTTTAAAAACTATCTTGTGTTCCTGATTGGATTAAAAGACAATCTAGTTTCATCAGCAGAAGTGAAAATTACCTCTGGGAAATTTCTTCTACCGCTGGTTGAGCTCCTTCAAGTATAGATCTCTATTAGTTTCAGGTCCAGAGGTGAGTTTTTCTACACCCATGAGTCCCCAAAATCTACACACAATTTTTGAATGCTCTATCTATGCCAAATTTAGGGTACATTTCACTGACAATCTATGGACTACATTTTTAAAAACAATGTAAGAGTACAAGTGATTCATTAATCATGACATTACTGCCAAGACTGTGATGCAATTCATCAAAAGCTTATCTCCATAACCCATCCTTTCTTAGGGTCGCTGTTGGTTTTTTTTTTTTTCTCTTGGTTTTCTGTTCATTTGCAGTACTAACACCTATTTTGCATTTAGATGAGACACAGATTAATTCTGAAATACTGGGATGAGCAAAATACAGTAATGACAATCTCAAAGTAGCAGAGCATGTCTCTGTAGGGATGATGTATGGGTCACCACACACACTTGACCCCAGAAATCATCAGTCCACAAATAGCGATCTTCATTGTAAATGTCTGCCAGAAACCTTGAAACCGAGAAAGACCCAGAGGCTACGCAGTCAACGTGTGCACATTCCTCATAATTGAATTGTCCAGAAAGAATCATTATCCTCTGCTTAATCTTCAAGCATTAAATAGCCTTAGAAGCAACTTTAGGGGTTCCTCAAAATATAGGTAAATTTTAGTTCCCATGTAAACAATCTCAAAGAACACATAGCAATTGGAGGTCAAATTAATCTTGACTCGATAGAGACATTCATAGAGTTCAGCAGCAACAGGGTGTGGGGTTTGACTGACTATATTAACCAAACTGGGCTAGCCCACAAATAGCATCCTTCTACAGGTCTTCTCTACATGAACAAGTTGAGGAATTTTTTTTAGAAACTCAACATAGTGGTTCAATTATAAGCTGCATTATCAATAGAGGCTAAATTGGAGGACATAGCTTACATGAGAGCTTGCTGCATTTCAGAATTAAACAGATGTTTCCATCCAGTATTAGCATTGGGCTGGGACGAGCCTGGCTGGCTTGTTCCCAAGATGAAGAAGGACAAAGATTGGTTGAGCATGCGCAGTTACTCTCCCAACCTGACATGTCAGAGGCATTACTCCTTTACCTGGAGGCCGAATACTTAAGAGGTGGCTGTAGAGTCACGGTGTCCTCTCTCGACAGGAAGAAAACGGGTCCTCCAGCCATCCCCATTTGTTTAAATAGCATTTAATAAACTTTCTCTTAAGAAACCAAGACTTAACATTATTCCTAAATTGGGACACTCTGTTATCAGCTTAGAGAGTTGAGGGGAAGATACTGTCATACATCTTATGTCATAAATCAAAGCTAGGCTAGATAATAAGAGATGATACGAGAGATTTGTTACAAATAAATTATGCATGGTGTGTAGTCAAAGGAAAGGCATTGGCACTTCTTTGCTAAACATCTGAAGTTAATCATCCAGTGCAGAGGAAAGAGTGGCAGGTATGTCTTTGGAAAATATGGAAAATTGTGAGCAGATTGCCAGATAGTGTCTGGGAGGAAGACCAGCCTCATGCTGAGCAAACGTTGCATGATCATGTTGAGACCTCCATCTCTGTTGGATGCCAAGGAGGTGCCAGGTTCCTTCCCCAGGCCTGGTGCCAGAACATTCCACATCACACAACACCAGGGACCCATACTAATGTGGAATAGCACCATCTGCCAACCTTCCTGCCAGTCTCAGGACATGTTCTAGAATATCTGTATAGAAGGGGCTAAGAACAGTAGTCTGCATGGAAGAAGGGGCCATGCACACTCATCTGAAAACATCCTGTGCTTTTTAAATTTTCTATATTGCAGTTTTATTTGTCCAGGACTGTGGTTGGTATGAGTGGGAGATCATAGAGAGACTCAAATCCCTCAAGCCACCGTATTTTAATTTATTTATTTTGAGAGAGAGAGAGAGACAGCACGCACAGGAGGGACAGAGAGAGAGAGAGAGAGAGAGAGAGAGAGAATCCCATGCAGGTCCCACACTGTTAGTGCAGAGCCTAATGCAGGGTTCCAACTCACAAACCTTGAGATCATGATCTGGGCAGAAATCCGAAGTCTGATGCTCAACAGCTTGAGCCCCAGGGTGTCACACTCAAGCCCATATTAGTACCACCTCTCTTCCTCCCCCAACAGTACAGCTTAGATTTAAAGACTGCTGCCCATTCAAGAAGTTTCTAAACCACATAACAAAGCCTCTCTTCCCTTCTCTTAAAATAGTAACAATAGTAGTGAATCAGAATTTGTATTAACTCACAGCCTGCAAGCTTGTGGGCCTCCTACAACTGCCACATTGCTGACTCAGCCTGTGACAGATTCTCTCACAATCAGAAGGGACCATGGTGTGCTCTAAGGAGGGCAGAGGCCTATTGCGACTGAGAAGGCATAGCTGGCATTTGCTGCAGACCAGGGAACAGCGGAAATCAAAGTGGCATTTAGAGAAGTTCTGTTTCTTGGCCCACAGACTCCAGAGGAAAACTCTTTCGGGGAAGCCTGAGAACCAGCCTGGGGATGGTCCAGTACTACCCCCCTACAAGTTCATGTTTAAACTGGGAATGAGGCCACACTCATCTCAGGGTGATGGGCTCTGAGCTCCCATATTCACTGGGAGGGAGAAATAATCACAAACGTGGACAAATAAATTAAATGGTGACAGTTTCCATTAGAGACAGTAAAGCACACAGAGGCTGGGGGAAGTTTACAAATCATTAGACTTGTTTACTCTACAAGCTTATGCTATCGATTCTGAGTAATTAATCTGAAAGAGAATATTAGTTAGAATATATTAGTAATGTGAGGAAAGCTGAGAAGCTTAAAAGTGCCTCCTAAAGGAAAAGGAAATACATTTGAGATAAACAAATACATATATTCTGTGGATTTAGGACATGTAATAAACAGAACCAGCTACATAATTTGTGGAGTTCATGCAAAAGTGAAAATGTGGGCCACTGTTCAAAAAGCCAGAAAAAAAAGTCAAGTTAAAAGTATTAAGAAATAGACCCTTTTTATCTAGAAATACTATTAATGGAATACAATAGGGGTAATTGTATAAATGAATAATGACCCAAACTCATAAATTGCAAAAACTATCCCCGTGTACTATTTTTATATAATAAATAAAAATAATGATAATACTTCATTATGTGATATCTTTATGGAGCATAAGATTTCTATAACTCGCTTCTCTGAAAATTCATATCCCAAATCACTGAAATGTGAACCCACGGCAACTTCATCTTCTATTGATAAGATCAAAAGCAACATCATTTGCTCTTGGCAAAAGTAAGATCATAAGTAATTTTTGATAAATTTTAATTTTGTGTAGAATCTTTATACTTTCTAATGAAGAGTATGATGTATATATGGTGACAACATTGGGATCCATTTCTGCTAAATTTTGTTGAAGTATAAATTTTACTTCAGGTAAAGGTAATGACTCTTGTAGAATAATTTTTCTAAAAATATTTAACTCCTCACATAAATGAGCTTCATGCCTGAACTTAATGGTTTTGATATGTATTTTTAAATAAACATTATAGGGGCACCTGGCTGGCTCAGTCAGTTAAGCATCTGACTTCGGCGCAGGTCATGATCTCGATCTCATGGTTCATGGGTTTGAGCCCCGCGTCGGGCTCTGTGCTGACAGCTGGCTCAGAGCCTGGAGCCTGTTTCCAATTCTGTGTCTCCCTCTCTCTCTGACCCTCCCCTGCTCATGCTGTCTCTCTCTCTCAGAAATAAATAAAACATTAAAAAGGAATTAAAAAAAATAAATAGGCATTGTATAGTATATCAGTTTTAGGTTCACAGTGAAATTCAGCCGGATGTTCCCATATACCCCCAGATCCCACACATGCACAGTTTCCCTGGCCACCAACATCACTCACCAGAGTGGTACATTTTTTACCATCAGTGAGCCCACATTGACACATCATAATCACTCAAAGTCCATACTTAACAATAGAGCTCATAATTGTGTTTTTTATGGGTTTGGGCAAATGTATAATGACATGTATCCGCCATTACAGCATCATACAGAATTGTTTCACTGTACCCAACATTTCTTATGCTCCAACTGTTTACCTGTTTCTCCCCCAAACTCCTGGAAACCACTGATCTTTCTACTGTATCTATAGTATTTCCTATTCCAGAATGTCATATAGTTTGAAATCATGAAATGAGTAGCTTTTTCACATTGTAATATGCATTTAAGGCTCTTCCATGTTGTTCAAAGGTTGATAGCTCATTCCTTTTTAGTGTCTACATTCCACAGTCTGGATGAACCAGAACTCGTTTATCAGATCTCCCACTGAAGGGCATCTTGGTTGCTTCTAAGTCTTGGCAGTTATGCATAAAACTGCTATAAACATCCATGTACAAGTTCTTGTGTTGACCGATTTCGTTTTAAAGGCAAATGTTTATGATCCCGTTTTAATGTCTCCTCTATAACCTGTGGTTATAATACAAGAACTCAAAAGTGAATTCATGATTCGTACACAATCCAAAAAAGTGTTTCTGCAGTCAATCACTGTATATAATAATTCGGTGATTAATTTTAAAATGATCTTCCTTGTTAATAATAGATTAATCCAAAGCTTCCTAGAAATACAATGTCTTTTTTACCATAAAATGTGATGATATTCAAATTTAATTTCCATGTGTAAGCCTGAGGGTATTCTCTTTGCAGTTTTGCAGCAATTTCCAAAACACGAACTCTTTGAAGATTGGGAAGAACCTCCTGATACGCTTTATCACAATGTCTGTATGAAGGCTTCTATTTTGTAATAATTCACTGACAAACTTTCCGGCCCAAGCTCTAGCAGTTTCTGCCTTGGGCGGCAGAGTTAATCCTTTTGCGAGCCAGCCGCAGTCAGCATCTCCCGGACGCGTCCCACCCTGCCCCCTCGAGGAGCCCCCTGCTCCCTCGCAGCCTCACCTCGGCACCTGCAGTGTCTCGTTTTCTTCTTTTTTTTAAAAAATATTTATTTATTGGGGCTCCTGGGTGGCTTAGTCGTTAAGCGTCCGACTTTCACTTAGGTCATGATCTCGCGGTTCGTGGGTTCGAGCCCCGCGTCGGGCTCTGTGCTGACTGCCAGCTCAGAGCCTGGAGCCTGTTTCAGTCTGTGACTCCCTCTCTCTCTGACCCTCCCCTGCTCACGCTGTCTCTCTCTCTCTCTCTCTCCTAGAAATAAATAAAACATTTTAAAAAATATTTATTTATTTTGGGGAGATCACAGGTGAGGAGAGGCAGAGGGAGGGGACAGAGGATCTAGAGCGCGCTCCATGCTGAGAGGTTGACAGCAGCGAGCCCGAAGTGGGGCTCAAACTAATGTGATCACTGGATCATAACCAGAGCCGAATTTGGATGCTGAACCCACTGAACTACCCAGGTTCTTTGTTCAGCTAATTGTCACTCTTTCCCTTCTCTTCTCTTCCAGGCAGTATGGATTTGGGAGAACTATCTCTGCATGCCTCTGTTCAAGGGCCCCCAAAGTGAAAGCTGGGTTCTCATCCTCTCAGAGGGGAAATTAGGGGTCATACCACTTTGCTGCTTTTATTTTCATAGGAAGCTCAGTCCATTAGCTCATTTCCCTGCATTCCCCTCTGAAATGCTAGCAGTCTGTGTACCACTGCTTAAGCCGTGCTGTTCTCAGTCTCTCTCCTCCAGTGATCAGTGGTTCTGCCTGGGGAAGGCTGTCAGGTGTGTGAATCCCAGTCTCCCGTCCCCCCTCCCCAGCATATGTGCCTGATGCTCATATGTGCTCCAAGCACATAAATTGGATAATCGAAGGTATTTAAAATTTGAAAGAGGAGATGGGGCTCCTGGGTGGCTCAGTCGGCTAAGCATCCAACTCTGGCTCAGGTCATGAGCTCATGGTTGGTGGCTTCGAGCACCGCATCAGGCTCTGTGCTGACAGCTCAGAACCTGGAGCTGCTTCGGATTCTGTGTCTCCCTCTCTCTCTGCCCCTTCCCTGCTCATGCTTTGTCTCTGTCTTTCTCAAAAAATAAATAAGCATTAAAATATAATAAACTTTAATAGGAGAGCAAAGGAAAAGAGAGATGTGTGCATACAAAGATGTGTATTTGTGTGTGCATTTGTGTGCTTGTAAATTAACCAGATTGGCTCCCAAATGTAATAAAAATTGTTTTCCAGGTCTCCATTCTTCTTACTTCTTTTTCCATTACCATTGAGAAGGGAGGTGAAGTTAAAACACCAGATCACCAGTTTTGTGACAGGGCAAAGACTGGTTACCAAGAAGAAACAAAAACTATAGAATAAGAAAAAATACTGTCCCTATGTTGCAGGTTCACCATTTCTAGGCCACCAACCCATTATAGGTGGTCTTTCCTAAAAGATCAAAGAAATCTTGAATCTTTTCATGTTTCCATGATTTCATGTGCACAAGACTAAGGTGAATTGTGGGGAATATTTTAGGGAGTTTAGCCATTGGCAGATGCTACTTCTCTTTACCAAGAGAAAGAGGAGAAATTGATGAGGGTGATAATTATTTTAAGAGTATAGTTGAGCTTCTTTGAAGTTTAGAAGCCTGGGGAAATTTAGAGCCAATTTGCAAGGCTATTCTAATTGAATAACAATCTCTCTCTCTCTCTCTCTCTCTCTCTCTCTCTCTCTCTCTTTCTCGTTTGGTGTTTGACATCTTTATTACCTTGGCTGTGGGGCCAGGTGCTCCGGAGCTCGTGGTAGGGAGGACCACTCGCTCTTCACTATTACGGGCTTAACTTCGTTCAAAAATGCACATGATGCTATATAACCCGTGTCCTTTCAGGAACTTTGACACCCCTTCTCTCCAGCCCCCTTTCCTGACCTAGGATTCAAAGAGCAGTTACCTATTAGGAAGAGCTAACCCTTCCTGATTAGAAAAACAGCTGAGGCATGAGTCAGCAAAGGGCAATATTGTTGGCCTGCAGTCAGAGCTAGTAGAGAATGTGACAAAAGGAAGAGGGGTGACAAAAGCCCCAGCACCGAGTCGCCTGAGTTACTGGGACATTTACAAGTAAAGGTGAAGCAAAGACACACCTATGTCTACTCTTCAAAAGGGAGACGACAGTTGCCGAGCTCAGCAAGTGTTGTGTTTGAGGAGAAGGGAGGTGGGGAGAAAGAAGTCTTAGGCGCCTTGGGAGAATTATAGCTGGAGAATAATTGTTGGCATCCTGGTCAACTGGCTTGTCTGCAGCTCTGGCTCCTGTTAGTCTGAAAACTCATGAAGAACAGGGCATGGCAAGAAAAAATATATATATAAATATATAAATATATATACATATATATATACATATATGTGTGTGTGTATGTATATATACATATGAACATATATATTTTATTTATTTTGAGCAAGATAGAGTGCAAGCAGGAGAGGGGCAGAGAGTGAGTGAGAGAGACAAAGAGAGAGAGAGATTGAGAATCCCAAGCAGGCTCCATACTGCCAGCTCAGAGCCTCACATGGGGCTCGAACTCACGAATGGTGAGATCTGAGCTGAAATCAAGAGTCAGATGCTCACCCAACTGAGCCACCAGGCAGCCGAGCATGGCGAATATATCAAAGCCTGACTTCCCCAAAGTGGCAGATGGCATTACAAAGGGGCCACAACGATGTCTCACATCATATGTGTTCTCTTGTCTCTCCCCGCCCTCATCAAAGGGTGGGATTTATTTCCCTCCCTTGGGAACCTGACCTGCTCCAGTGCTCCCAACAACAGAACGTGGCAGAAGAGATATTCTGGAACTTGCACGCTTAGCATGAAGAATATCTGGCAACTCTCCCTCTCGCACTCCGGGGTAAGCCAGCTACGGGGGAGATTCCGGTTTCCTCAGGCTCCCATGCTGCGTTTGGTAGGGAGGGACACACAGAGGAAAACCACGTCCCCCCCGATATCAGAAGCCGAAAGCCAGAACCAACTCGCTAGCCGTGTGAATAAGACCATCTTGGAAGAAACTACCAGAGACCAGTCAAACCACCCAGGTGACATGATGAAAAGCAGAGAACTGTTTTCTCCTCTGATCCCCGCCCACACTGCAGAACCATCTGTAAAGAACTGTGTTTTTTTGTTTTTTTTTTAATGTTTCACTTTTTTCTGAGAGAGAGAGAGAAAGGCAGCATGAGCAGGGGAGGGTCAGAGAGAGAGGGAGACACAGAATCTGAAACAGGCTCCAGGCTCTGAGCTGTCAGCACAGAACCCGACACGGGGCTTGAACCTGCAAACCATGAGCTCATGACCTGAGCTGAAGTCGACGCTTAATGGACTGAGCCACGCAGGTGCCCCCAGGGGGTTTTAATACAAGGATTCATTGCTTAGGTGATGGGAAGGTCCACAGGCTTATAGCTTAATGTGGCAATTTAACTACATGAAGGGGCCACCATTGTGACCGTGGGAAGAGGTAGTGTTTGTAGTAACCAAAAGCAAGAGCCACCTCCATGAGCTGGAACACGACAGTAGAGGGGCCCAGTGGAATTTGGAACGACGGCGCTAAGGGCTTTCTGCAGCAGCTGGGGCGGTAAAGCGGGTAGGGCCAGGGCTGGAAACATTCCCTGAGGCAGAAACCAGGGTTGGGGAGGACACAAATACGCTGGTGTCTCCCTTTCTTCTCTTCTTCAGTCTCCCGGCAGTGATTTCCTTCGGTCAAACTGAAAGGGCCATTGGGTAAATGAACCCTGCTGTTGGCGCGTGGTGACAGGTAGGCAGGACAAAAGTAGACCTGAAAGCAACAAGCGACGCGATCAGCACAGCCCCTCGCGCATTTGTCTGCGTTCCCGGGGGAGATAACACAGGACACAGCAAACCTGCTTCCCCGTCACCATGTCGGCCCTCGAAGTGGTACATTCTTGTCTCAAAGGTTTCAAATATTTTGAGGAAAGGGACTTTGTTATGGGCTGATCTGGGTCTCTCCTGCCCCCCAATTCAGATATTGAAATCTTACCCCTGGGGACCTCTGAACGCAGATGCATCTGGAGATAGTGTCTTCACAGAGGTGACTGCTTTCAAGTGAGGTCATGAGGGTGAGCCCTAATCCACTGGGATTGGTAATTTCATAAGAAGAGAGGGTCTGGACCCAGACACGCACAGAGGGAAGACTGTGTGGACACACAACGAGGAGACAGCCATCCTCAAGCCAAGGAGAGAGGCCTCGGAAGAAACCAACCCGCAGACACCTTGATCTTGGCCTTCCAGCCTCCAGAACCTTGGGAAAATACATTTCTGTGGTTTAAACTATGCAGTCGCTGATACTCTGTTACAGCAACATTAGCAAATGTATCAAAACAATACACTGTTTTGATTGTTTTACATTGATTTGTTTTTCCTTATAGCCTCCCTGCTCAGACACATACCCAAGCAGCAAATGTCCTGTGGTCCCCAGCATCACGCTTCCCTGAAAGAAGCCAAAGCCTGGCATCTCGGTGCCCACACAAATGCGCCTCCTGAGGAAGTGCTCAGAAAATCGGAAATGCAGATTAATTTGGCTAACCCTGTCAGGCTAGAGAGTCTGTGTGGGGCCAAGTATAACATGACCCTGAGAGGCAGATCCCTATGACCAGACCCAACAGTGGATTAGGAACATGCTGGAGGCAGACCTTGTAAACACCTTGGCTACCCTACTGCTGCAGTTAAGTGTGCCTCCTCATGGTGGATTATTGATGCTTGTATGCTCTGACCCCATATGCACACTGCACATAAAGACAGGTCAGTCAACAAAAAGAGCCTCCTTTTTTAAAAAAAATAATGTTTATTTTTGAGAGAGAGAGAAAGAATGAGCTGGGGGGAAGCAGAGAAAGAGAGGGAGACACAGAATGTGAAACAGGCTCCAGGCTCAGAGCTGTGAGCACAGAGCCCAACGTGGGGCTCGAACTCTCAAATCATGAGATCATGACCTGAGCTGAAATCAGACACTTACCAGACTGAGCCACCCAGGCACTCCTAAAAGGAGCCTTCTAAACAATTAAGTTGACTACTCTGAAGTCTCTTGGGATATCAGAATCTTTGAGAGCATATATTTCATTGTTGGCTTCCAACAGTATGGAGAAATAGGAAAAGTTATGAATCTAAAATATAGAAATATAAAATGACAAACAATGAGCTCGGTGACCTTATTAAGATGGAGTGAATTGATTTAAAGTGATGTCTGCATCAGTCTATTTTTCTGTTTGGATGGGAAAACGACATCGTGTAAAGAATTGTAATTTTTTCAAGATTTTATTATGAAATTTCTCAAAACACAGAAAACTGAAAGACATTTATGATGAGTACCCAAATAGCCATCACCTAGATTTTCCCATTATCATTTTATTCTACTTGCTTTATCACACATCCACAAACCCATCCCTCTGTATATTTATTACTTAATCTCTTTTCTGAAGCACTTCAAATTGCAGACATCAGTACGCAATCTTTTAAATGCTTACGTATGTAGCCATTAATCAGAGAGACACATTTGTTTACAGGTACTATGTAAAATATATACACCATGAAAGGCACACATAGTAAGTGTACAGTTGACGAGTTTTTCCAATTGTGTATACACTTGTAATCCAAACCTCTATCAAACTATGAAGTATTAATCTTACCAGGGAAAGTTCCCAATCCCCCTTCACCCCAGCGAATATTCACTTCTACTTCACTCAGTTTGGCAACCGTTGTTCAAATTTGTTTTCTAAGATTGGTCTGGTTTGTGTAGAAGTTCATGTCCATGGAATGAAACTGTATATTCTATTGTGTGTAAGGCTTAGTGCCCAGAGTGTTTTTGTGATTCATCCATGTTTTGCATGTATCGCACATTTGTTCCTCTTTGTTGTAGAGTGGGGCTCCATTGTAGAAATATGCCAGTTTGTGTATCCGTTCATCTACAGAAGGACTCCGGGGATGCTTTCCAGTTTTCCATTTTATAAATAAAGCTGCTACAGGCATTCTTGGACAAGTCTTTTTGTGCACCTGTTTTTTATTTATCTTGAATAAATGAATACGAGCAGAATTCTTGGTCATAGAAAAGGTATGCGTTTTGCTTTTAAAGAAACTGTCAGAATGTTTTCTATGTCAGAACATTTCAAAGTAATGGTACTGCATTCCATGTCTCCTGACATTGCATGAGAATCCCACTTGTCTCAATTCCTCACCAACATTTGGTGTCAGAAGTCTTTTAAATGTTAGCTATCTTGGTGGTCATTTTGGATGTAAGATTATATCAAATTATGGATTTAGTTTAGGCTTCCCTGATGACAAATGGAGTTGATAATTTTTTAATGTGTTTATTGACCGTCCATATGGATTACTTTGTGAAATGTCTTTTCAAATCTCTGGTCCACTTTTTTGCTTATGTGTAACAGAAGTAAGAACCTTATCTTGTCTCGTGCCTGATCATAGTGAGAAAACATTCAATATTTGATGACTAAATGTAATGTTAGTTGTAGGGTTTTTTAATATATGCCCTTCATCAGGTTGAGAAAGTTCTCTTCTGTTCCAGTTTTGCTGAGAGGTTTTATCATAAATGGGTGTTGGATTTTGTCAAATTATTTTTAAGCATATGAGATATTTTAGTCTCATAAAATGCATTAATTGATTTTTAAGTCAGCTTTAGTTTTCGGAACAGTTTATGTTACAGGAAGTTTGAGAAGCTATTACAGAGAACTTCCATATACCCCGTAGCCAGTTCTAGTTTCCCTATTATTAAGACCTTAAATAAGTACAGTTTGTTACGATTAATTAATCAATATTGATATTTTATTTTTAGTTTAAGCCTATATTTTATTTAGATTTTCTTATATTTACCTAATGCCCTTCTATTTTGTTCTTGAATTCCACCCAGGATACCGCAGTACACTTAGTTGTTATTTGTCCTTAGGCTCTTCTTGGCTATAAAAGTTTCTCAGATTTTCCTTGATTTTTATGACTTTATTTCGAAGAGTCCTAGTGAGGTATTTTATAGAATGTCCCTGTATTTGAATGTTTTTGGTATTCTTCTAATGATTAAACTGGGGTTATGGACTTGGGGGAGGAAAGCCACAGAGGCTGTCATTTTTATGACATCTTTTCAACATGGGCACATACTACACATGTGACTTATCACTGTTGATTTTGACCTTGATCACTGTTGAAGGTCACGTTTGTCACGTTTCTCCTTGGTAAAGTGACTCTACTCTTCACTTTCCATAATGTACTCTCTGGCAGGAAGTCACTGTGCACAACCCATATGTAAGGAATGGAGGTCGTGTTCTCTCTTCTTGAGGATGGAGAATCTATATAAATTCCTCGGCATTCTTCTGCACGTAAAATTGGTCTCTTGTCTCTAATTTATTTATTCAACTATTCCTATTAGTATGGACTCATGAATATTTATTTTGTACTTGGGATGACAGTTTGATGTTATTTTATTTATTTATATACTTTTATTTTATTTTATTTTATTTTTTATTTTATTTCTTTAAGCCAAATTTATCCAATGTTGGCCATCCAGAGCTTTTTCCTTGGCACCTATACCCTTCAACATGCCACTTTTTTTGTGATGCTCTTTATCAGAATGAGCAAATTGTCTTTGAACTCTAGGTTGTTGCTAAGATTTATTTTTTTTAATCATGAATAGATACTGTAGTTTGCCAAATATTTTTCTCCATCAGTTGATAAGATCATGTGGTATTTCTCCTTTAGACTATTAATATGGTAAATTATTTTGAGTGAGTTTTTAAAATATTGGCCTAGCCTTTGTATTGGGAATAAACCTCTACTTGGTGCCAACAAGTTTTAGGTTAGATAGATCGATAGATCGATAGATCAATAGATGATAGATGATAGATAGATAGATGATAGATACATAATAGATTTATATTTAGTTTGCTAATATTTTGTTAGAGATTTTTGTGTTTATGTTCTTGAGGAATATTGTCTGTAATTTTCCTTCTTTTTTAATCAAGTAATGTCTTTGCCTGGTTTTGGTATCAGGGAAATATTGCACTCAAAAATAATTTTGGAAGTGTTCTTTTTCTCTTCTATTTTCAAGGAGAGATTACATAGAGGTGTTATTTCTTCCCTAAAGTTTGGTAGGCTTTATCAGTGAAACCATCTAAGCCTGATAATTCCTTCTTTTTTACAAAAAGTTTTTAACCATTAATTAAAGTTTCATTATATTAACAGAGGACTATTCAGATCATCTGTTCTATCTTGGGTGAGCTTCGGTAGTTTGTGCTGTTTGTGGACTTGGTCCCTCTAGTTTCAGTTATCTAATTCATGTGCATACAGCTGTTTGTAGTATTATCTTGGTATCTTTTTAATGTCTGTGAGATTAGGAGTAATAGTCCCTCTTCATTCCAAGTATTTGTGACGTGGGTGTTCTCTCTCTTTTCCTTGTCAATTTCACTAGCCATCTATCAGTTTTACTAATCCTCTCAAATGGCTGGTTTTGGTTCACTGATTTCTCTCCACTTCTCTGTTTTCACTTTCATTGACTTATTTTGTTCACATTCTTTTATTCTAGTAAGATAGGTCACCAACTTCAGACTCCTCTCCATGTCCATGGGCATTAATTTTCCCTTCCAGCACAATTAAATTTATTTTCAACATATTGGGATATGTTGTATTTTCACCTTCATTCAGTTCAATGTGCTTTTCAAATTTCCTTGGAGGCTTCCTTTTTGGCACACAGATAATTAGAAATATGTTGTTTACTTTTTGAGCATCTGCTGGTTTTCCTCTCATCTTTCTGGTATTGATATCTGATCAAATCACATTATGGTTAGAGAAATATTTTTATGATCTCTAATATTAAAACCCATTTAGATTTGTTTTATGACCCAGAATAAAGTGTATCTTGGTGACTATCCCTTGGGCACATGGAAGAGATATGTGTTCGGCTGTTGCTGATTGGAGAGTTCTATAAATATCAGTTTGATCCCATTTGTTCATGCTGATGTTAGTTCTTCTGTACTTTCTGATATTCAATCAGATAGTTATATACATCAGTTACAGAGAAGAGAATTATTAATGTGCCCAAACATAATTGTGAATTCATCTGTCTCTCATCTCTGTTAGCTTTTCCTTTGTGTGTTTTATACCTCTGTTGTTTGGTGCATACCTTTTAGGATGGTTAGATCTTTTTAGTGAAGAGCACTTTCATTGTCCTTCAATGTCCTTTCTTTTTTGGAAAATTTTTTCTCTAAAGTCTAATTGGTCTAAACCTCAGCTTTTGTTTGATTTTTGTATGACATTTAAAAAATCCTTTTCTCTTTATCTTACATGAATCTTTCTATTGAAGTGAGCTTCTTATAGAAATCATACAATTGGGTTCATTTGTTCAGTTCTTCTGACAATTTCTGTATGTATAGATAAAACTTACTTTTTTTTTTCCTTCCTAATGATTTTTTTTATTTTTTATTTTTTTTCTTACAAATAGTTTATTGTCAAGTTGGTTTCCATATAACACCCAGTGCTCATCCCCACAAGTGCCCTCCTCCATGCCCATCTCCTCCCTCCCCCCCCCATCTATCAGTCCTCAGTTTGTTTCTCAGCATTCAAGAGTCTCTCATGGTTTTCCTCTCTCCCTTTCCCCCACCATTTCTCCCTTTCTTCTCCCCCATGCACATATAAGAGGATTAGGAGGAACTTAACTAAAACTTACTTTTAAAAAGTTTATTTATTTTTGAGAGAAAGAGAGAGAAAGAGCACAGGGCATAGAGAGGGGGAGACAGAGAATCCCAAAGAGATGCCACGCTGCGAGCACAGAGCCCAATGTGGGGCTCAAACTCATGAACCATCAGATCTTGACCTGAGCTGAAATCAAGAGTCAGATGCTTAACTGATTGAGCCACCCAGGTGCCCCTAGATAATTTACTTTTAATGTAATTATCAGCATGCTAGCATTTAGATCTGTCATTTTATTATTTGTTTGGACCATTGATTTTTTAATGAGTTTTTGCTAGTATATCTAGAGCCTATAGTAATAAAATTAATAATATCTTATTTCATGGTTCTTAAAATACATATTTTAGTAATGGGACAAGTGTTTACAGTAATGAGCACAATTTGAATAAAATATTAAGAGAACCTGGTAGACTGCTAATGAGTACAAGGCTTCTTTCAGATTGATGGCAATATTCTAAAATTAGATATTAGTGATGGTTATACAACACTGTGAATGTATTAAAAACCATTTAATTATATATGTTAAATGAGTGAATTGCATAGCACATGTAAATTATATCTCAATTATGCTGTTAAAACCCAAAGGTAAAAACAAACAGAAAAGCTGGAAAATCAATTTAGTAGTCCTGTTTTGTAGGTTTAATATTGAAAATTGACCACCCCAAACAACCTGTATTTGAAGACAGATATGAAAGAACTTTAATAAAATGGCAAGTTCTCTTANATAGGTTTAATATTGAAAATTGACCACCCCAAACAAGAAAAAACTCTCATTCTGTATTTGAAGACAGATATGAAAGAACTTTAATAAAATGGCAAGTTCTCTTACTTCTACAAGTTAATTTCACAGTAATGTCTTGGGGGAGGGGAGCGCTCAGAATCAACAAGGTCTTCTTAGTGGATGTTTAGTTTTGGGGTATTGTGAAAACATTTCCACTTGAATTTCTCCTCTATGTAGATACAAGTTAAAGAGTGAAGAGAATTTGATAATACAGAGAGATAAGGATTCAAGAAATACACAAAATACTCCACAGCTCAATCATATTGGACTCTCCTCTGAAATGTTCCACAAGCCACTTAAGGGTAAGTCCAAAACAGACTCCAAAGCCATGGCCACATATACAACTGCTCCTTCCCTCATCTGTTACAGGCACCAATTTGCTCAAGCCAAAACCTTGCATCATCCCTGAGTCACTCCCTCTTTCACTGAACAATAGACTGTGTTTCTGAGTTATCTCTTGTCCATAATCCAAGTTCATGACAATTCCACTTACCCCTAACTATGTACTGCCCTCTAATTTGTAAAATTTTATGTCCTTCATCTTGAGATCCCCTACACTGGCCACTCCTGCACTTCAAGCCGTGCCAAGCAGTCCCTTGATCACACCGTGCATTTTCCACAAATGACATTTTCTTCTTGGCATTTGTGCCCCTATCTTCCCTACACATTTTATTCATATTTATAAGTCCAGAAAAAAAAAATCTTAGCTTCTCTTTGAAGCCCTTGTTGGCCAGCTTGGCTCACCCAGCATTTTGCCATTTACATGTTTAATATTATATTGCAATGAGCCCAGCTTGCCTTTTTCTTTTCTTTTCTTGTCTTTTCTTTTCTTTCTTTTCTTTTCTTTTCTTTCTTTTCTTTTCTTTTCTTTTCTTTTCTTTTCTTTTCTTTTCTTTTCCTTTCCTTTCCTTTCTTTTCTTTTTTCTTGTCTTGTCTTGTCTTCTCTTCTCTCCTCTCCTCTCTTATCTTCTCCTCTTTTCTTTTTCTTCCCCTTCTTTTTCTTTTTCTTCCCCTTCTCTTCCTTCTTCTNTTCTTGTCTTGTCTTGTCTTTCTCTTATCTTCTGTTCTCTTGTCTTCTGTTCTCTTGTCTTGTCTTCTCTTCTCTCCTCTCCTCTCTTATCTTCTCCTCTTTTCTTTTTCTTCCCCTTCTTTTTCTTTTTCTTCCCCTTCTCTTCCTTCTTCTTCTTCTCCTTCTCCTTCATCTTTGTTTTCTATTTTCTATCTATTCCATGAAATGGTGATCCTTGAGGACATACTTCATGTCTTGTCCATAGCTGAAACCCTACTGTTTAGTTTCCAGCAGTTTTTGGACCCGATAAAAGTGTGTTAAATTTCATTTCATTTCTTTTAAATTAAATATACCAAGGAGATAAAAAAATACAATATCACCAGCATCTGAACAAACTTTTTATGCAAATTTCCATTCTTATCCCTTTTCTCCTCTCTGAGTTAATTTTTATATCAGCTTCTAACCCCATGGATTCACTTCGCCTACTTGCCTCAACAATCCATCTGTGCTCTTTTGTATCTGGCTTTTTTTCACTCAGCATCACATTTGTAAGATGCACCTATGTTGTTTTACATGGAATTAACTCACTCATTTCCATTGATGTGGGGTATGCCATTGTGTATAACAACAAAATTTTTGTAGCCATTTACCCATTGGTGCATATTTAGATATTTTTAATTTGAGAGATGCAGCTGTCCTCCAAAATTATTACTCTTTTCAGGCTGTTGATATATTCAACCAGAGGCCAGAGGCCAGAGGCCACTTGGGCCTTGATCAGGCTGCCTTCTCCATCAGCCCAACCATGTGAGACCAGCCAGAGAAAGAGTGAAAGACAAGACAAAGTTCATAATCTTTTGTAACCTAATTTTAGAAGTGACATCCTATGGCTTTTGCAGTGCTATATATACTCAGTCCAGCCCCCACTCAAGGGGATGGGCTACATGGTGTATGGTTACCAGGAGGTGGGGATCACTGAGAGCCATGCTAAAAAGTACTTACTGCATTATCTATAGCCTGTAAGTCAAAGAATGTAAGAAGCCATTAAGAATGAGATGTGCTGTTAATTTATGTGCCACCAAGAAAGCAAAACTGCCAATAACCATGATTTAAGATACAATTGGTTGTAGAGTCACCTTAATTTTGCAGTGTTAAATGTGAGAAAATACTCATTTTAGATTCAGTAAACTATGACACTGGGGATGTTCAGTGATAATCTTGGCAGCTCACTTTGAAACAAAGGTTTAATTTCCTTACACCCTCAATGTGATGCTTGAATCATGTAAGCCAGAGGGGTCAATATGAGATCACTGTTATGTGGTGATAAGTTCAAAGAATTACTTATTAAGACACCATCTCATGCGATTGCACGGCAGTATTAATATTAATGTTTTTTTAAATCACGATGCAAGGAAACTAAGCTAGATTAACATGTTCCTAATTGATCACAAAATTGGCCAAAAAAGGATCCAAAGTTCTTGAATATCTTGTGACACCAAACTTGATCCCAGTGAGTAGGATATTAATCTTTCAGCCAAAGGACCCAGAAAATGTGTGTGTGTGTGTATGTGTGTGTGGGCGTGCGCGCACACACACGCGCACGCATGTGCATATATGTTTGTGTCATCCTTGAAAAATGAAGCATAAATGTTTTGTGATAATTTGAGAATGTGAAATAAAAATGGTATCCAGAGAATACTGTAGGAGAAAGTAAGAAAGAAAAAATATTCTAGACTAGGCCCTTGTGAGGGACTTTTACTATTGCTCTGTAGTTTTTCCAGTAAGGAATGAGGATGTGATTTCTGTCTTTTTTTCACACTTTTGAAAACGGTGACCCAAATGTAAGAAATGTATGCAAAAAAGTGAGGAACTGTTTAAATAAATTGTCCTATATCCACATAATAGAACGCTATACAGCCATTTCAATTACGATTGCAAAATAATGTTTGATAGTGCAGGAAAAATGTTCATCATGTTATATTGAGTGGAAAATGTGGCAAAATGGTTTTACAAATATTCATATTTAAAATATAAGATGTTTATAAATACATAAAGAGTTACGAAAATATCTGTAAAACATTAATACTGATTTTCCTAGTTTGGGAGACTATTAATTGTTCTCTATTTTGAATATAGAAAAATTTTAATATATACTTCTGTTCATAACTTAAAAAAATTAGCTTACTAACAAGACTCATTAACAATATCTGATGCATGATGAAGACATGGCCAATAAGATTAAAATGTAAAAAGTAAATCAATGTTATGACTCATTTGTCATTTTAATTTTAAAACAGGAAAGCATTCTTGATTTGAAATAATCCAGTGACATAGAAATTTTTCTGAACATGTTTTATTTCAGCATATCACTCGAATCCAGATATTTCCAATTAATTGCAAAATGCCATTATGCACAAATCACATGTGGCCTGTGCAGTTCAAATTTGGTTCTGGTTTCATGATTTGAGGTATGCATTTTGTCATATCCAGAAATTTAATTTCATTGAGAGCTCATGGGCAATGGATAGGCAGTTCGCATATGAGGAAACTTGCATGTCTAGTTGATAGATGCAGAGATCTCGAACTTTGATGGTAGTGAACACACACAAATTCAGTTAAGAAATGATTTCTCATCCATCATTTTGGCAGCATTTCAGAGGTCTGACAAAATCTGGCATTGGCGAGGTGTCGGGAATTGCATGTAAGGGTATAAGTTGGAGCTGCCATGGAGGTGAAGAGTCATGGTACCTTGTTTAAATGTGTGTCTTCTGTGGCCCAGCTGTGGTCTACACTACAGAAAGTCAACGTGGGCCCAAGAGCACACTCACAAAAATATTCACAGTAGCACTGCTTACAAAAACTCGGAAGAGAAACAGTCTGAATGTCTATTAACATATTAAATAAGACATGTTTATACAGTGCAATATTATACTGTAGTTAGGATACATTGACCAGTTCCAAAGGTATCCCCAAATTAGATCTAAAAATATTATTAGGAGTGAAACAGATTGTAGATTTTCAATTAACGATGGCTGAATGAACAGAGAAAACAGGGAGAGATGATCAGTAAGACAATGTAAAAAAGCCACGCGGACTTGAAAGATGAGAGTTTCCAAATTTCAAGGCACCACTGCTTGCAGAGCACAATGGCTTAAAGTCAAACCACACCAGGGATAACACTGAATTTTCAGAGCAGTGAGTATAACAAAAAGAAGTTCAACAAGCTTCAGCAATGAGGACAACAGCACTGCTTTGCTTTGTTTTAATTAAGCAATAAACCCTAAAAGGGACAGAAAAGAATGCTTTCTCTATTCTGAGGAAAAATTATTAGCATCTTAGATTTCTGCAGCAAGTGAAACTGTGTATCAAGTACAAGGGCAAAATAAAGACACTTCAGACAAGCGGGTTCTCAAAGATGTCACGCCCCTTGCACCTTGTCCCAGGAAGCTACTAGAAAACATGCTCTACAGAATCGAAGAAAATAGGAAGAATGGACAAAGAAGTTCAAGAAATAGGGTGTCCATCATTAGCAAGAGGTAAAGGGGGTCCCAGGATGGGGCCTGGGCACACCCAGAGAGAACGTAGTCCAGATTGTCGGGAGCAGGTCAGAGGGCTGTGAGGTTGAAGGTGATAGTGGCTAGGAACATACCAACAGCAGATTTATACAAGGAGAGAAGAGTGTGGGGTAGAAATAGTGGTAAACGCATAAGGGAGAAAAGAAAACAAAGTCATATGCAAGAAGAAAAAATGGTTATAATGTACTATACAAAAACCTATGAATAGCAGGTATGTAATATGATGGAAATATTAAATACTCACCTAAGCAATATTATGACAAAAATATATTTGACCTGAGCTGAAATCAAGAGTTGGCCAGTTAGGGTGCCTGGGTGGCTCAGTCAGTTAAGTGTCCGACTCCTCTTGATATTGGCTCAGATCATGATCTCATGGTTCATGAGGTCAAGCTTCCCATCGGGCTTCATGTGGACAGCACAGAGCCTACTTGGGATTCTTTCTCTCTCTCTGCCTTTCCCCCACTTGGGCACTGTCTCTCTGTCTCTCTCTCTCTCTCTCACTGTCTAAATAAACATTAAAAATTAAATATTTTAAATATTAAATGTTAATGATTAAAATGCATTGTAATATTTTAAATATTAAATAATTTAAGTATTAAAATACATTTAAAATATAGACAAGTAAAATTAAAAATAAAAGTAAAGGTTCTATGTGTAATTTTTAGTTAATAATAAATTATAAATATAGCCCCACCTGCGAGTGCAGGCTCACACAGGCACACACAGGTATGACTAAAGGTGGACCATGAAGTAAAGTCGTAGCACAAAAGACCAGGTGCAGGTCAGCTGTGCAGGAGTGGTGGGCTCTGGGTGGGAAGGAGAGCATTAGGGTAGGGAGAAGGGACACATTGTACGTCTTTTCCAGCCGAGCTAGTTTTTAAAACAATTTTGTACCTCCTGCCCTTAGTCAAAGAATGGGTAAATCAAGGTGAGGCTGGAGCAGTGGTGAGTGGTCTGTGCCTGCCCACTTGGCCATGATGGTTGAGGAGGGTCCATGGCCATCTCTAGAACAGATATCTCTTTACTCCCCAAACCTGGCATTTCCACACACACTTTTCCACTGGAGTCTCATCACCTCTGTAGGGTCCTTTGAGTTCTGTCTAGGAGAAAGTCAGTGGGCAAACTTAAGAGTAACCGTCTCTAGCAGTAATGGCCTGTACTAGACCTTTGGCCCTTCATCCTCAGGACCACCAGGATCCAGCCATGGCCCAAGATGATGCTTATTTTCTACCTACCACTGCCCCTCTGAAATAAGGCAGCTTCCCAAACACCTCTTATTTTATTCATTTTTTTAAATTTTTAAACAATGTATATTTATTTATTTTGGGTGAGTAGGGCAGAGGGAGAGAAAGAATCCCAAGCAGGCTCCACGCTCAGCACAGAGCCTGACGTGGGGCTCCATCTCACAACTGTGCGATTAGGACCTGAGCAGAAATTAAGAGTCGAACTCTTAACTGACTGAGCTACCCAGCTGCCTCCAGGCACCCCCTTTTTAAAGCAGGGTCTTCTCCACCCAAACTTTAACATAAAAATGTGTGAAAAATGCCCACAAACTTACTTGTGAATTCCTGTGAACAAGCCCCTATTACTTTATAAATAGAAGTATACTATATGTAGCCAAAATATCAAAGTAATATCAGTATTAAGTGTCCCCTTCTATGCTCAGTTGATAACCATGGGCACCCAGAAGGTCCATCCTTTCTTAGGACCTTTTCCAGAACTTCCCTCAGGGTCCTTGCACCTGCATTGCAGGGATAATAAGAGTATTGGTTTTTACAGATTGAAATTCTTGGAATTTTTCACATTAGTATTCCTATAAGAATAGTTATGTCTGCCAGCCCAGCCCCAATCAATAGCATTTTTCATATTTATAGGTTCTACTTACTGGGGATGTTGTAGCCCCATGTAGCCACCCACAAGGGTGGTTATGGTTGGATCATTCCTCTCCAAGGTGATTGTAGCAAAATCTACTTTTTAAGAAATTTTATTTGTATTGATTTTGACAGAGAAAAAGCAGTGGAGGGGCAGAGAAAGAGAGAGAGAGGGAGAGACAGATTCCCAAGCAGGCTCTGCACTGCCCATGCAAAGTCCAACTCAAGGCTCGATCTGCAAACTGTGAGATCGTGACCTGAGCTGAAATCAAGAGTCGGGTGCTTACCTGAATGAGCCACCTAGGCACCCCTAAAATCTACATTTGGGGGAAAAAACAGGACAGGCTTAGACTAGATGCCTTTGAATGTCCATCATCCTAAACCTCTGACTCAATTGTGGATGTTTGCTAGAGCTTTCAAG
Organism: Crocuta crocuta; assembly: GCF_008692635.1. Lineage (NCBI taxonomy): Eukaryota > Metazoa > Chordata > Mammalia > Carnivora > Hyaenidae > Crocuta > Crocuta crocuta. Next base: position 5,323,315 of record NW_027551559.1, read on the forward strand.
CTCCACCCTCGCTTTCCCTCTTGTCCCAAATCTGGGTAAACTGGCAAGATGTCCATGACACCCACTCTGGGCTTTGCCAGGAAGTTCACCCTATAGGAGACTCCGCTGTTCCCACCTGCCCCATAACCTGTGCCCCCACCCCGCCCCAGGGCCACTACCTTTCTCACGCCAGACCTGCTTGAGGACCCATCCTCTCCTCCTCGGAAAACATCATCAACTGTGAGTCCTAAGTCCTGGCACAGCCTCTTAGTGCATGGAGAGCATCATCAGTCTTTGCATCTGAACCCTATTTTGTTGGGAAGAGGGATTTGATGGCCTTGACACAGGTGACCGCAAAGTAATCTCCTTCACCGGATGAGATCACTGAAGACAAACAGTTTCAGGAGAAGGCATTTCTTTGGAAGAAGACGAGAATACTCATGTGTGTTTGGATTGGTAGAGCTACGGTACATAAAAATGGAGACTTTTCCCCCCAGACTCCTACTCATCTTCTCTCCAGCAGGGCAGGCAGGATGCCCTTCACCTCCACAGAGCCAGGACATGGGCCATGCATGGGTGAGACGTGTCTCCCCCTGGTCAGGTGAGGAGCCTCTAGGCCAGCACGTCCACCACTGGATGAGCTGTATCGGGGAAGACAGGATTGTCAGCGATTCGCAGTCCTTCCGCAGTCCGTTTGCACCTGAATTTTGGGAATAGAGGGACAGGCAAGCACTCGGGGCTTTTCAAATGAGGGATAGCTATTCCACTAAGAACATCTGGATTCCCTCATTTGCTGACTATGAAAGGGCAATCAGACTGCAGATGTCCTGAGAAACTGCCACTCTGGGTTGAATCCAACCGATGCCTCGAAGAGATGTGGTCTGCATCCCTTCACTAGTCTCCTGGGCCGAGAAGTCCTCAGCACCACTGCTGTGCTTTTTCTTACAGCACAAATTCAACTTTGAAGGGGCAAACAGAGGTTTTGCTGGAATCTAAGCAAGGGGCATTCACTTTGAGGACACTAGTCACCTTGGTGTTTTCACAAGCTTTTTGAATTGCCGGTTAAAGAAAACTAGAAGAGTATTTACGATAAGCAACTTAACCCTCCATTTCTGCAGTTCCTAAATATAGTCAGGCAAATCTCTGTGTATACCTACCTAAGAAAGTGCATTCCCTAAGCCCAAAGAAATTCTTCCCTGTGTGTGGGGTGTGTGCATGTGCCCGCATGCATACACGCGCGCGCACGCACACACACACACACCATAACCAAGAAAAGACATTAAAGTTCTGAAAAAATTCTGAAAAGTAGATCTACCCAGAGTAATTCCATTGTTTATCTGGGGGCTATTACTGGCAAGTATAAATTCCAGGAAAGAATTACCTTCTGTTCTTGGGTAGGGATCTTGTCCATGGATGCGAGTCAGGTTTTCTGAATGTAATGATGGCTTTATCTCCTTGGCTTACTCACTGGAGGTCAAGATTAACAAAAGATTGGTGTAATTATAGTCCCTCCTCACCTGGATGCCTAGAATGGTTACATATATATTTTGCCTTCAATTTAAATTACACTCTTCTATTTTGCCTATATAAAATTTCCCTACCAACATCAATAAATTATGCTATCTGCTGGTCATAAAACAATAGGAAAGTATATAAAATAAAACTAGAATGAAAAGCAACACTGAAATAGTTTTCAACAATTGACAAAAAACATATTAAAAAGACAATGAGGCTCAACAATGAAAAAAAATTTAAAAACACCCATGCCAAGATCAGTATGAATGGAATTATATGATTTAACAAGCCAAGAAAGTTTAATTAAATAAAAGATAAAAGTGACGGGATGCTGCATGCCTTTTAAATTCTATTTTTATTGCAGCTTATTAAGGAAACATATGGACAATCCAAATGTAGAATATGAATTTTTAAAATTTCATAATAAGGTTGCAAATCAAAATGATGTATTTAATAAAATTCCCCATTAAATTTTCAGTTTTCCAAAGAACTCCTTTCTTTTGTAATATAGTTATTGTCAGTTCAATTAATTAAACTTCAGCAGAAAATCAAAATAACGTTTTCAGGATTAGTGTTGGAATGCCACGATGTCCCTATAATATGCTGCATGGGGACGCAGACTTTCCATGTTGGTGTCTGACACGGGCACACCCCTGGCTGGGTGGACCCCTCCGTCCGACACACTAGGACGTTTCTGATGTTCAGTTTTTTTTTTTTAAATATTTTTATTTATTTTTAGGAGAGAGAGAGAGACAGCGTGAGCAGGGGAGGGTCAGAGAGAGAGGGAGATACAGACTCTGAAACAGGCTCCAGGCTCTGAGCTGGCAGTCAGCACAGAGCCCGACGCGGGGCTCGAACCCACGAACCGTGAGATCATGACCTAAGCGAAAGTCGGACGCTTAACCGACTAAGCCACCCAGGCGCCCTTCTGATGTTCAGTTTTTAAGTGAATTTCTCCCGAGGCCTCAAGCTTGTACAGAGGCATTCAATGGAGTGTCTGAGATCAATTTGTCAGTAATCCTACACCACAAAAAGGTTTGGTTATTTCCTCAATTCCAGTGGATTTTAAAACTTAAGAAATAAATCAGATTGAAAGTCCCTGATGTAAGAAACTCAAAATGGCACAAAACAGTACAAAATATTACAAAATAAATTATTTTACAGTATTCAGAGCACACACATTAATTTTGAGACCAGTCCTCTGGCAAAGCTCCTTTGTTCCAATAAAAATATTCTGAATCACTCAGGATACCAAAGAGATCATCGTTTTGGACTAATTTTAAATCTACTAAAAGTTACATGTATTTTTAATAGATATAATGTTTTAATGTGTAATAAAATTTTAAAATCAGAATTATATATATTTAAGGTGTACAGCACAATAGTTTGATACACATAGACACAGTGAAATGATTACTGCAGTTACACTCATTAACATTTCCACCTCCTCACATAGTTACTGTGTGCGCGTGTGTATGCGTGCGTGCACGTGTGTGTGGAGAGAGCCCAAAGTCTACTCTTACCAGGGCATTACGACCGGGAGCCCTTGGACAATGTACGGCAACTCCCACAGAATAAAACATCACAACGTATGGTCATATTGTGTTTGTCTCTGACATTGTAGCCTGTCCTTCAAAATTTTAGTTTTTCCTAATGTCACGCAGCAAGCTTTATTTACTACATCAATGAGCCGCGGCCCTACAAACATCCTACAGACATAAGCCATTTTACATACATCACGGAGGAATCTAGGAATCTTCCTATGTTCGAATTGGCTATATTTGACTTTCCAACTCTCTGCTTCATATTTATTTTTATACTACATGTATATATATATATATATATATACACTCTCATATATAATATTTATGTATGCTATACATTTTATATAAATATAAAATATATTATATATTTACTAATAGAATATAAATATTATATATGTACATATAAAACCCCACTGTCCCCCAGATAATGGCAATCAGTGCTGCTTGTCACAACCCCATTGAACCTCTTCTGATTGGGTGTAGAAGGACCAGGGACCCAGGGTGGCCTTGGGGTCTCTGAGCCTTGGAGGTTAGCAAGCCTGGTGTGCTGCTCCCTCCCCCAAGAGCACAGGACAGGATCCGCAGTTCGGACCTCTCTAAGGGGCCCACACTCCATGTGGTTTCGGGATAAGGGTCCAGATACGGGACGTCCTGGCTCTCCCTCAGAAACCCTGGCCCTCTTTGATGTCCAGGGTGACCTTGCAGCTTGGTGTATCGATCACACAGCTTGCAGCAATTGCTCTTACTTATCCTCGGAGGCCAGACAGCGAGGTTGGCCACAGTTTGTATCTCTATATTCATTTATATTAATATCAACACCCCCCTTGCTCTGTGTTTTATCAAAACGGATCTCCCTCCCGCTTCAGGTTCTCAGGTGGATGCATCAGACAAAATCTGGCCGCACAGCCTCTGGGAGGACTGGGGGACTCTCAGAAGTCTTGACCTTGTGCGTAGGGCTCCCCCGAAAGGCTGCCTCATCTGGATTCAGAGAAGAGGTCTCAAATCAATTATGCAGGATCAAATCTCACAGCCATTTGGTCAGATGAGACTTGTCAGGATCTTAACTCCAAGAGAGGGAAGCCTGGATCAGGGATCCGCAGCTATGTGTTCCAGAAGGATGTAGGCCATGCAGGGGGGAGAAGTGGGGAGTGCCAGAAAGCTGAGATGCAAAGGTCTCCCTTCCCCTGTGCAGACTCACATCTTGTGCCCCAGGGCATCTTCCTTCCCCACGTGCCTTTGTGTCTTGGTGGCCTTCTTGTCTGATAAGAGCTACTTAATAACCAAGGTCTGGACGAAACCGAGAAGTCTGGGGTCTCTTTATTTTTCCTCTTGTTTCTTCAAAGCTGAGAAAATTAGCGTTTCTCTAAATCTCTGAAACTCTGTACCAAAAGAAGACTAAAAAATCATGGCGAGCAGTTTCCGAAACGCTCCTGGAATTTCTACACTCGAGGACAGGAATTAAGAGGCAAAGTATAACTCGGGTTATTATCTAAGTGATGCTCCCATGCTTTTTCACATTAACTCACTGCTTCCGGTGAGTGACACCCACGTGCTTTCAGGACTGACTCGGCTTCACAGGACTCTGAAGCATTCTCACCAGGACTCTAAGGAAGAGCCTCCTGATTCTCAGGAACGAGAATGAGAAGGAAATCGCTGCTGCATTTTCCAGTCCTACAATCACGTCGTGGTGACACTGGCACCAACTTGTATCCTTTGGAAGGGCAATTTTCTGTTACATGAACCATATCTCAGTTCTAAAAGGGCGTTCAATTAAATGGCTCTCACGAAGTGCAAAACACAAATCCTTTAAAAAAATTTTAAATAAAATAAATATATTAAAACATGATGGGGGATGGGAAGAAGAGAGGGAAATTCCTAAAAATATCAGACTCTTAACAGGTAGGAAATTAGGAGGAAATAATTAAAATTAATAAACGAGAAAGAGTGTAGTGAATATATATATATGCATATATATGTATTCCGATGTGTGTATACATATATATACACACACACATATATATTGTCGCCATGACAAACAGTCCACGAGCTACTTTCCAATCCCAGTCCGGCCAAGCAGAGGGTTCAGATCTTTGAATTCATGTCCCTTTAGCCCGTGTTGCATTAAAATGATCTCTCTCACGCCCCGCTTCTCCGTGGAGGCATCAACCCCAGAGAAAAGCCCTGGAAAATCATCTCGTTTTGTGGAAATACTCCATCTTGCTCATCACAACTCCATCTTGCTCATCACATCTGTTTTCTTTATGCCTTGAAATGTCTCCCAGGGCATCAGTGTGCAGATACTAATACCCCTGGAGTGAAGAAGGTATCCATGCAGCCCTGGGCTTTATGGTTCCAGACAAATTAGAAAAAACCAAAAGCCCTTAGAAGTGTGAACTTTACTGCATCAAGTCCTGTTCTATATTCTCTTTCTTACATAATCTTCGGAAAGACTTGAAAATGGAATATGGACATGATGTAGGGCCACGCTTCTCAGGCTTGAGCAGGTACTCGCAGCACCTAGGGGCTTAGTAACACAGCTAGCTGGGAGACTCTCCTGAGCTCCTCATTCAAATGGCCTGGGGCTGAGACACAGAATTTGCCTTTTGGACAAGTTCCCAGGTGATGATGTTGATCTGGGGACTGCACACCAGAACCACTAATTTAGGCAACGAGAGGTATCAAATTATATATGGTTCCTTCGAAGAGACATGGAGGAAGAGAGTGTGCTATTCGTTAAAGAAGGGCAGTATTATGCTTCGCTGTATAGATTTGTTTCATTAGTTCAGAATTTACAGAGATTACAAAAGCTTTCCTAGCGATAAGGGTACCATTTACTTGCTAATCTGGACAGCAGCTAGGAAGAAAATAGCATTTAGGGAGCCCCTTCTCACTGCTATTTTGTATTGTTTCATCTTTATCTTCAGTAAACCTGCTAAATCACCATTTGGAGGTTGCATTAGTCTTATTCTATTACAATTACAGAAGGGGGAAAATCCAGGTCTTATTTTTATTTTCCTTTGTATTTTTTTCTGCAATCATCTGTTGTGTGCCGGTCTCCGCCTATCAGTAACCAGTGTTATGGTTGAACTGACCCCTGTGCTTCCTGTTATGACTGCAAAGTGCCCTTGGCAACAACCAGCAGGAAGCTTTGAAAAAATCAAGGTTTATTACTTGCGAGACCTGGAAATTACCTGGCATACTTGAGGCCACATAGTGAGGTCACAGGTAGAAAGGGGTGTGTGTCTGGGGTTCTGCTTCATATTAGGATCTGGAGTGGGGGCCAGGGGTCTCACAGGGTCTCTCTTTACTGGCAAATTAAAAGCAAAAGAGCACAGGGGTGCTTGGGGAGCTCGGTGCGTTAAGCGTCCGACTTTGGCTCAGGTCATGATCTCATGCATGGCTCGTGAGTTCGAGCCCCGCGTCGGGCTCTGTGCTGATAGCTTGGGGCCTGGAGCCTGCTTCCGATTCTGTCTCCATCCCTCTGCCCCTTCCCTGCTCGTGCTCTGTCTCTTTCTCTCTCTCAAATATTAAAAATAAAACATAAAAATGCTTTTAAACAAAACATAACGGCAGGGATATAATGTGCAAGAAGAGAAAAAAGCAAGCAGTCCAAATGGTCAGTTATTAACATCATCCCAAATCTCTGAAACCAAGTCACCCCAGGGGCAGAGGCACCCTGGCTGTCTATCTAGCGCGTGGCTGGCGGTGTGTTTACCGGGGACAGCCCTCTTTGAAATAGTTGCATTAGGCAGCAAAGCTTAAGTCAGGCAGCAGCATTCTAAAAAGAAAACAAAAACCAAAACAAAACACAAACAAAAACTGTCAGGGCTTAAACTACAGCATCTAGGTATTGATATTTTCTTAAGAGAGTGGTTTAGCCTTCCTAAAATTCTTCCTCTATCATGCCCTGCAGGGCCGCGTTCTGCTTCCTTTTTAAGTGCTCAATTTGTGGATGTATTCTCTTTACAGAGTAGCGCTTCCCCTCCGCCCCAATTTTGTTTGCTTTGAGTTGCTTTATCCAACTCACCAGGCCTTTTCCATAGACAGAAAGGAGTCTTTATTTAGTCCCAGAGCATAGCCTGGAACATGTTCAACTTCAGCTGTGGAAATGAACGCGTGTGAATTTATCTAGGCATTTGGAGGAGGTTGTTCCTGGTGCTCAAGGAGATAATAGCACCTTATAAATGTGTATACAGTATCCACTTCTGCACAAACCACCGATGACTGCCTGCAAATACAGTCATCCCCATTTGTATCAGACCAATAGAGTTGAATGCCAATGAAAAATCTTGAGAAACATAATGGACGGTTGTGATCATTAGGGTCTGAGAAAGCTCCGTGACCATGAAGACATGGAGGTGGAAATGAGACTGAAGTCTGCTCCCTGCTGGGCCTTCAGAGAAGAACACCCAGTGAAGGGTGAGCCTGCTGTACACCTTAACTAGCTTGTAGACTGACCGCTCTCTTCCTCACTGGTCTCTTAACTCACACTTGTTTCTCCTTCTTTCTCTTGCTTTGTCTTTGATCTCTCAGCCTTCACGTTCCTTTTTTCCCTCATGTTAGCTCATGTTCTCTTGAACTCACTGTAGTCTTTCTTTGTATGTGAATTCTACAATTTTTGAGGATTTCTTAAAGCATTTTAAAAGTGTTAATTCCAGTATAGTTAACATGCAATGTATTAGTTTCAGGTGTTCAATAGAGTGATTCAGCAATTTCCTTCATTTCTCCATCACCTACTTCACCCATCCCCCTATCCACCTCCCCTCTGGTAACCATCCATTTGTTCTCTATAGTTAAGTCTGTTTCTTGATTTGTCTCTCTTTATCTTTTTTCCCTTGCTCTTATTTTTTTGTTTCTTAAATTCCACATATGAGTGAAATCACACAGTATTTGTGTTTCTTTGACTGACTTATTTTACTTAGCATGATATGCTCTAGCTCCATCCGTGTCATTGCAAATGACAAAATNCACAATCTTCTATCCATTCATCTATCAATGGGCACTTGGGCTGCTTCCATAATTCGGCTATTGTAACTAATGCTGCTATAACATAAGGATGCATCTCTTTGAATTCATGTTTTTGTATTTGGGGGGTAAGTACCCAGGAGTGCGCTTACTGGATCATTTAGGTTCATAGCAAAATTGAGAGGAAGGCACAGAAATTTCCCACATATCCACTGCCCTCACACATGTACAGCCACCCCCATTACCAGCAACCCACAGCAGAATGGGGACATTTGTTACAACTGATGAACTTACATCGACACATCATAATCACCCAGAGTCCATGGTCTACATTAGAATCCACTCTTGGGTCGTAAGTTCCAGGGGTTTGGACAAATGAATAACGGCATATACCCATTATTATGATAGCAAATAGAGTAGCTTCACTGCCCTAAGAATCCTCTTGGGTATGGCCATTCACCCCTAGTCCCCACCCCCAATCTCTGGCAAACCACTGGATTTTCACTGTCTTCATGGTCTTGCCTTTTCCAGAGTGCCATACCGTTGGACTTACGTGATATGCAGTCTTTTCATATTGGCTTCTTTGGCTTAGTAATATGCATTTCCGTTTCCTCCATGTTCTTCATGGCTTAATGGCTTATTTCTCTTTGGTGCTGGATAATATCCCCTTGGACAGATATACTAGTTTATCCATTCACCTGCTAAAGGACATCTTGGCTACTTCTGAGTTTGGGCAATAATGAACTAAGCTCTTGGGAACATCCTTGTGCACGTTCTTGCGTGGTGAACTACTTCTTACGAGTGCCACACACAGTTCTTTACACTAGCAAAGATAACAACCTTGCTTCTTATATTGCCTGAAAATGTGTGCTGACCTTTAAAGATTGCAGTCATTCCCATGGGTTTAGAGCAGTTTTCAACTTCACTGTGTGCTTGAAATTCCTGGAAACCTGGTTTAAAAAAATATTTTAAACTATAGATGCTGGGATTCTAAGCCCTGATAATTTGATTCTAAAGGTTTGGGTTGAGAAGTTTGCCTGTTTATCAAGAACTTCAAATATTTTCCAATGCTGGGTTAAAGGCAACCTCTCTTCCTCTCATTAAATTGTGTTTAAAATCAAATTAAAGTAACTGTCCTTTTTCTAAATAGAAAGAAAAAAAACCCTACCAAAACATTAAAATTCATCATATCTATAAAACAGTTTCTACATAAAAATTTCCCATGGATTGTGGTAATAAGAAAACAGGAATGTATCCCACTTCATTCTCTTTAAAAGGCTGTATGGTCCAAAAGGAAGAAAGCTGGGATATCAGAAGAATCAGATATATTTAAGAATTCCATCAAAGGCAATAAAGTTAATTAGAAATGGAAAACCCAACAAAAACAAATATAAAAATCTAAAAGAAACAACTACTTTTACTTACCATAATCTCATCCAGATGCACCTCTGGTTGCCTTTTCAAAATCATGTCCAGGCTCAATGTTACCCTCAATGTCCACTTGTGACCAACCCTTAGTTGGTTGGGGAATGGAATCTAATTTGATAATATAGGAACAATTTTTTAGTTATAAAGATAGAAGAAAGAGCACATTCTTATTTGTACCTTTCTTTTTCTTCTGTGTGTGCCTCTGTACTCAGAAAACAGACTTGGGGCGCCTGGGTAGCTCAGTCGGTTGAGCATCCGGCTTTGGCTCAGGTCATGATCTCACAGTTCATGGGTTTGAGCCCCATGTCGGGCTCTGTGCTGACAGCTCAGAGCCTGGAGCCTGCTTCAGATTCTGTGTCTCCCTCTCTCTCTCTCTCTGCCCTTCCCTTGCTCATGCTCTGTTTCTGTCTCAAAAATAAATAAACCATAAAAAAAAAAAAGAAAAGAAAAGAAAACAGACTTGAAAGTTCTGTGGCAAAGTCAGTTTCATAGCACAACTTCCCGGCCACCCCCATGCCCAGCATTTATTTAATTAAGTTGTGACTCTTTCCCTGTACTTTCTCCAAAGCCTCAAATACAGGAAACAAACTTTACTTACTTGTGAATGGGATCACAGTGAAGGAATGAATAAGAGATTACAAACCCTATGCCTAGAATAAGAAGAGATCCAGACAACATGGTGGCCTGGTTGGCTCATCTCTTGCCCATTTCCTTTATCTCACTACACTGGTGTGTTATGTCATTTTACCCCCCATGTCTTCAACAGCCCTTACCCCCCACCTTTGGATGCTCTCTTTGCTGTTGGAAGAACTATGTAAAAATTCTTCATTGATGGACTATATCCTGTCCAGCCTGAGATGTTTAAATGCAGCCTGTTCTCTCCATACTCTCTTTCCTAATCCCTAGTTGGATGACAGTGTCCAGTGGGGACTTAGAAACCACATATTAAAGAGTCAGAGCCTCTGTCAGCTGACATCCACAAGCCCCCACCTCCAACCCCAATGACTATTTATCATTCTATGGCGGAAATATGGGGACCATGTTACCACAGCTAGCACTACTTAACTAGCACTGACACAAACTTGAGCTCAAGTCCTTAGATGATCTGCTGAGTGTCTTTAGGACTCACTGAGTAGATGAAAGAGGTGTTACAGGAGAGTGAATGGGAAAGGAGAGAGAAGGTCCCATGCTTATGAACTTGCCTCCACTTCTCCCCACAGAAAACGTGGAGCTTGATGGACGGTTTTGCATTTCCACTGTTGGTCTTTATCTGGAGGCAATGGGCAAGTTATCAATGGACTCTTCTTTTTCTTTTCATCCTACCCAGGTGTATTCTGATGGATGGAAGGAAAGGGGCAAATTTGTCCCTTTCTGCATTTGGAAATGTGGAAGTAGAAGTCTGGGGCTTGTAAGTCTTACTGGGGAATACAGATACAGAGGCACACATTACCTTTCGCACACTACATCTGCCTCAAAGAAATGTATTTCTGTCCCAAAGGTACATAAACTAAATTGTGTGGACGTAACATGGTACAGAATCAAATTCTGATTTGGAGTCAAGGCTCTCCAGGAAGATGTGATATATCTCTCACACATGTTGTATTTCTCTCTAACTTGCTACCCTCTCTTTACTGAGGCCTATCTCATCATTCATGGCAGCCTTGTAATAAACTCATGGAAAATACAGTCTATATCACCGACACCATGTTCTGAGGATTCCCAAGGTCATATATCCAACTGGAATCTTTCCCCTTGGCCCCAGATTTGCAAGTCTAACTGCTTGCTTGGCTCTCCTCCTGGATGGCTGAGACATAAAACGATCAAAATGAACCTCTCAGTCTTCCTCAAAAACCTTCCCTGTTCCAGCCCTCCCGTATCTGTAAATGACAACCCCACTCATCCAGGTGCTCAAGTACCCTGAACGCTTGGGGTCATCCTAAACATGCAGAGTTTTCTCAGCTGTAACATCCAAACTGGTATCAAATCCTGCCAGCACCCACTTCCGAACACATCCGAAACTTGACCGCCTATCATGGTCTCCACTGCCACCACACTGGCCCAAGCCATCGGCATCTGTCCCTGGAATATTGCCACACCTTTTCAGACCGATCGGTGTCTCTTCTTAAGTTCTTCCTCCCTGTTATCTATTCCCTAAAACTAAGACTCACCAATGGTTCCACCTCAGTCTGAACAAAAATAAGGCCTCCGAGGACGCCTTCAGCTCGGAGTCCTCAGTGAAGCTGCTTCACTGAACTACATGCACTTGGGATTCGTGGTTCTGACCCTCAATGCGGCCTCCGCCTGGGGTACTCTTCCTCTGGACACCTACGCGCCACTCCTTTTCCTCCTGCTGTCTTTGCTCCAGTGCGGACTTCTCACGTCGTACCTTCCAGACCCTCTTCTTTGGGCTGCATCCTCCTACCCAAGCACACACAATCCTATCCGCTTCCGGATTTCATTCGCCTCTTTATAGCCACCCCCCCCAATACAATATATTTCAAGCTTAGTTCTTTCTTTTGTTTTAACTGTTGCACATAACCTGGCAATGTAAGTGGTGTGCTGGAGGGAATTTTTATCTGTTTGGTTCCTGCTCTATGTCTAGGGCTGGAAACAATGCCTAGAACATAAAATATGCTCAGTAACTAATGGACTAAGTGTACCTTTTACTCACAAAAGAGACGTTAGTGTTATCAGTCTCAAGCTTAGGAACATTTCAAATGAATAGCAGTAATATGAGAGTGAGCTTTTTGTACTTTCCATATACAACGTGGATCTGATTTGCCCTTAGACCAAACGATGAGCTGTTTATGTTTACTGATGGGGACACTGAGTATGAGTAACTCTAACCGTGGTTGCTCCAAGGTTTCAGTGAAAACTGATGGCTGCTTTTACCAATGAGCACACATTACTGCTTTGCACCCCTTTGCAAAAAGTCTGAAATCTTGGAAAACATATTTTGAACTCTTCTTTTTCTCCTGCTTCTCATCTTGGATTTGTTCAGTTCCTGTTCACTCAGTCATTCGATTTGTTGGCCATCTTTCCACATCGGCCACTGCGCAAATGGAAATAAGACAGGATTCTGGATCATCTCACTTCCCCCTTCCATGCTCCCTAACTCAGTGAAATTCCAGTAAGAAAAGCTACCTTGTAGACAAGTCCCAGGAAAGGCAGAGGTAGAGAGCAAATAGATCCTTTTCTGATAATACTGATCGACAGGTAGTTCCCTATAGGTTAGTAAGCTATCCTCCAAAACTGGGTCATGAAGTGGGGGGAGGAGGGTGTGGGAAGAAATTTAATTGTCAGTGGGGCGCCTGAGTGGCTTAGTNGCTAGCTAGACAATAAAGTGAAAATTCTTTCCAGGAGCTCCCACCTGAATCATCCATCCATCCATCCATATTTAATACATATATTATTTCATTATTTATCAGATGATTCAGGGGACAACTGTGATCTGATGATATGAAAACCCAAGGTAAGTGTTAGCTTTTATTTATTTATTTGGGGGGGGGTGGAACAGAGTGAAAATTCTGGAGAGCAAAGAATTCCTAAAATGAAGATGGGGTTACCTACCCTTCAAGTTTGAGGAAGCAGAGAGGGAACGAGAATAAGGTTACTTTAAAGCAACTTACCCATGCATCCCCACCCAGACGATTTTCACTGCTACCTCTGAATGTAACGTTTCTTTCTTTCTTTCTTTTAAATGTTTATCTGTTTATTTTGAGGGAAAGCAAGCAGGGAAGGGACAGAGAGAATCCCAAGCAGGCTCCACACTGTCAGGTCAGAGCCAGACATGGGGCTCGATCTCATGAACCGTGAGATCATGACCTGAACCGAAATCAAGGCTCAGACACTTAACCAAGTCACCCAGGTGCCTCTGAATGTAACTTTTAGAAAATAAAAAGTCTAGGGGCGCCTGGGGGGGCTTGGTTAATTAAGTGTCCAACTTCAGCTCAGGTTGTGATCTCATGGTTTGTGAGTTCAAGACCAGTGTCAGGCTCTGTGCTGACAGCTCAGAGCCTGGAGACTCCAGATCCTATGTCTCCTTCTTCCTCTGCCCCTCCCCCATTTGTGAGTGCTCTTTCTCTCTCACTTTCTTTCTCTCTCTGTCTCTCTCAAAATTAAAAAAAAATTAAAAAAAAAATAGAAAGCCTCACCCCTCTACCAACACAGGGACTAATTTACAATTAGTAAATGTAATTCCCTTTTCTGGGTTTCTTTTTTTTTTTTTACTTTATTGTGGTATAATTGACAAATAAAATTGTAAAACATTTATATGATTTTTTAAACTTATTTACTTATTTCGAGAGAGACAGAGGCAGCACCAGTGGAGGAGGGGCAGAGAGAAAGGGAGAGAGAAACGCAAGTAGACTCCATGCTGTCAGCTTACAGCCCGATGTGGGGCTCAAACCCATGGAACGTGAGATCATGACCTGAGTTGAAACTGAGAATCAGATGCTCAACCAACTGAACCACCGAGGCACCCCTAAAACTGCAAGATATTTAAAGTGTACAACAGAATGATTATATCTATGTATACGTTGTGAACGAATCCCACCCAAGTTCTTAACACCCTCATCACCTTGCATATTTATCATGCAACGTGTGAGAACATTTATGTTCTTAGAAAATTTCGGTTATATACCACAGCAGCACGAACTAGTCACCAAGTTTTATATTAGAGTCCCCGGTCTTATTCATCTTATAACTGAAAATACACCCTCTTTTACCACCCCCTCCCTACGTCCCCCACCCCCAACTTCTAGCAACCACTTTCATACTCCGTTTCTATGACTTAGACTTCATCTTAGACTCCGCATGAGTGATACTTTGCAGAATTACTTTTTCAGCCTGGCTTACCTCACTCAGCACGTTGTGCTAGACCTCTAGGTCTGCACACATGGTCACAATGGCAGGATTTTCTTCACTTTTGAGGCTGACTAGTATTTCGTTACATGTATTCCACATCGTCCTGGTCCATCCTTCGTTTGATGGACACTTTAGTGGTTTCCGTATCTTGGCCGTTGTGAGAAGTGCTGCTGTTTGTCCTGGGACAGGAGAGGTCACCTGGAAACCGTCAAACCAAACTTATCAACCGGCCGTTGTTGCAGATGGAGGTCGAAGACATAGCTTGGCCTCTGCTGCGACCCTTGCCCTCCACAGAAAGCAAACCTCGAGGGTCCTCCTCACTGGCACAGCTCAGCTGAGGCTGTTGCCAACCGAGTACATGAATACCAGGTGCTCCCCGCTGAGGATATGAAGCCTGAGAGAAACGTACGTGATATTTCCTGAATGTCTTATGCACGTGAGGTTCTGTTAATGCACACAAAGCAATCAAAGAAAAACAGTGTTGATGTTATGTGAATATAAAAAGTAAAAGCCTGTGTCTCTATTTTTTCCAGTTTCAAACCATGGAATACTTAAAACCATCTTAACAAAGAATAAAGTGGGATGAACCAATCTACGTGATTTCAAGACTTATTGCATACATGTAGTGATCACCAGTATGTTACTGGTGGCGAGAAAGACCCGTAGGTCAACGGAGCAGCATAGAGAAAAGAGGAATAGCCCCATACAAGTATGTTAACTAATCATTTCTTCTATTTTTTTTCAATTGTGGTAAAAAAAATCCACATAACCTAAACTTACTATTTTAACCATTTTGAAGTGTACAGTTGGGTAACAATAAGGTACTCAAGCTCTTGTGCATCCAACCTCCAGAATGTTTTCTTCTTGCAAAACTGGAATTTTATATGCATTAAACAACAGCTGCGTATTTCCCTTTCCTCAGCTTCTAGCAACCACCGTTTTATTTTCTGTTTCTGTGAATCTGACGACTGCAGCGACCTCATATAAGTGGAATCAGATAGTATTTGTCTTTCTCTGACTGGCTTATTTCACTTAACACGCTGCCCTCAAGGTTCAATTTTTGAAATGGCAAAGTTCTAGAAGTAGAAAATAGATCAGTGATTGCCACAGGTGAGGGGCGGTGGTGTAGGGGTTATTAAAGACAGCCTGAGAGGTCCTCAGGATGAGGGAACTGCTCAGAATCTGGATGGTAGTACAAATTACACACATGATTTCATTGTACAGAAATAAAATGAACACACACACACACACATATAAAATTGAGGAAATCCAAATAAAAACAGTGATTTATATCAGTGTTAATGGGGCTCCTGGGTGGTTCAGTTGGTTAAGTGTTCGACTTAGGTCACTCAGGTCATGATCTCATGGTCCATGAGTTTGAGCCCCGTGTCGAGCTCTGTGCTGACAGCTCAGAGCCTGGAGCCTGCTTCATATTCTGTGTCTCCCCCTCTCTCTTCCCCTCCCCCATTCACACTCTGCTTCTCTCTCAAAAATAAATAAACATGAAAAAACATTTTTAAAAATATCTTGGATATTTTTAGGATGATGGTTTCCTCCAGTGGGAGGAACTGGGCAAAGAGTATCGCTTCTATCAACTATATGCAAGTCTACTATCAAAATAAATATTCAGTTAAAAAAGTAACAATTCTCAAGACCTCTAGGTGTATTTCTTACATCACATACGTCTTTGCACCTCTTTCTCAGGGCTGCCCTTACACACTATTCTACTCCCTGATACTTTGTCTCTGTAGGAAGATAAAGCTTTACTCATTTTTAATTCAGAAAGTACTGATGTTACTGAACTTTTGATCATTTTTGGCCGCTCTGTCTGGTAAACAGAAGCACACGGGTTTCTACTGAAAACGAAAGTGAATGGAGGGATTAAAAATTAGGAACAACAGAACTCTAATCTTTTAAAATTCCCTGTGGTCTATTCACTAGGTTTCCAGATTGACTTTGTGCATGTGGAGCTCCAAAGATGGCCTCCGGGGCCCAAACATGAAAAAGAGTACAGCTGACGCCACACGTGGGCCCTTTGCAGTTCCGTAGAGTCATCTAGAAGCCGTCCACTGCATTTGTTTCCTCCCTGGAAGGCAAATCTTACACTCATTAGTATTGATTTCTCTGTCCAGAAAGGGCAGCCGCTAATTTTAATCCCTGCTTGACATGTAGCTTTTTTGCAACTCAGAGCTGTCTTTTTCTGGGTCCGGTGCTCTGAGCGACTCATGACCATTATGCCTCACCACACTCTGACGTACATTAATTTACTGTATATAGAAAAAGTTCTCCTCACTTTGACGCCCATGTTGGTTTATCTGCCTGATCTGCTATCATTTGAGGTTCTGCTGGTCTAGAGGTCTTAAGTCCAAAGGGAATAATGATTTCATCCAGGGACGTCAAAAATAAGTCCATTGAGGGGCGCCTGGGTGACTCAGTCGGTTAAGCGTCCACTTCGGCTCAGGTCATGATATCATGGTTTGTTGGTCTGAGCCCTGCGTGGGGCTCTGTGCTGACAGCTCAGAACCTGGAGCCTGTTTCGGATTCTGTGTCTCCCTCTCTCTCTCTGCCCCTCCCCTGCTCACTCTCTGTCTGTCTCTGTCTCTCTCAAAAATAAATAAACAGGGGCGCCTGGGAGGCTCAGTCAGTGAAGCCTCCGACTTCGGCTCAGGTCATGACCTCACAGTTCGTGGGTTCGAGCCCCGCGTCGGGCTCTGTGCTGACTGCCAGCTCAGAGCCTGGAGCCTGTTTCAGATTCTGTGTCTCCCTCTCTCTCTGCCCCTCCCCTGCTCATGCTCTGTCTCTCTCACTCTCTGTCTCTCTCTCTCTGTCAAAAATAAATAAATAAACGTTCAAAAGAGATAAGTCCGTGGAACTGGAGTTGAGTCTGTCTCCTGGGCACTCTGAGCCCCTCTTGCCCCATGTGGCAAAGAGGGGGTCACACTGTGCTGTCCGGAGGGACTTCCGGGCTGGGAAGCACACGGTGCGCTGCCAGCACACGAGGTAGGGAGGGGGCAGGCTCTCTGGACTGCTGACCAACCAGGGCACCCTTCAGTGCTCTCATGGACTGTGACGAAGGTCGGCGGAAAACGGTGGCCATCCACCCGAGGGTGCGGTGGGTGGCCAGGGCCCTGCGGGACTCAGGTGTGGTGACTGTGCCGGGCAGGGAGCCAGGACAGGCAGCGGCGCTCGTCAGGGAGTACAGAAGGTCCCCACATCACTCCCGATGCTTCCCCCAAACCTAAATGTGTACGTGTGTACACAGTACAGATTAAGACAGAGGGAAAGCAAATGGGGCAAAGCAAACAATTCCTGAAGTCTCAGTAGACTTTACAGAAGTTCCCAGCACTAATCTTGACATTTTTCCCTAAATGTGAAATGATCGCAGGATAAAAAGCTACCCAGGTAAAATGGTAACAGCAGTGGCTCGAAAGGGGTCTGAAGCGCATTTCAGGCTCGTAGAGACAATGCTGTTTTCCGCGGGAAATTACGGGATAAGGCCCTCGGCGGCTGTGAGTGCGCTCGCGGCTTGGGCAGGGCTGCCTCCCGGGAGGCGGCGGCGGCGGCGGCC
>NW_027551559.1:5341251-5368752 GCF_008692635.1 Crocuta crocuta
CCGCCCCGCCCCTCCCCCGCCCCCCCCGCCTCGTCTCTGTTCTGTTGCGCCCGCGCCGGCCGATGACGCGGGTTCAAGTTCACGGGAAAGAGAAATCCCGCCGCCGGTGACTCTGGACGAGGTGCCGGGACCCCGGAGGCGGAGATCTGTGAACCCGGGACCCAGGGCGGGGCGCCTCCAGCTCGGGGACAACACGGCAGGACCCGCGGGGGGGGGGGCGGCTGTGACCCCTGTGCCCTCGGATCCGGGTGGAGGGGAGCCCCTGCTGGATGTTAGGGAGGGTCGGAGATGTCGGTGACACGTGAACGACCCTGCTCGGCGCTCTGCGTCCTTGTCTACACAGCTGACCAGTGTTGCAGACAAACCCTTGAGGCAACGTCGTGGTCGGAGGCGGTGGGGGCGGGGAGGAGGTTTCCAAGAAGTCCGGGCGTCCATCGAGGTTTCCCGAGTCNTCCCTTAACTGGTTTAAATATGAAATAGACTTATTTTTATTCAAAATTTTTATTTTTTATATTTTTATTCAAAATTTTTGAGAGACAGAGAGAGAGCATGAGTGGGGGAGGGGCACAGAGAGAGGGAGACGCAGAATCGAAGCAGGTTCCAAGGTCTGAGCTGTCAGCACAGAGCCCGATGCTGAACCCATGAAATGTGAGATCATGACCCGTGCCTAAGTCAGTCAGCAAACCCAGTGAGCCACCCAGGCGCCCTAAACTAGACGTATTTTTAAATTACAGCCTTTTAAGGGGGGGCCCCGGGGTGGCTCAGCCTGTTGAGCTCTGGATTCTTGATTTCTGCTCAGGTCATGACCCCAAGGTGGTGGGATTGGCCCCCACCTCGTGCTCTGCACTGGGCATGCGGCTTACTTAAGATTCTCTCTCTCTCTCTCTGTCTCTCTGCCCCTCCCCTGCTTGTGTGCTCTCTCTCACTCCCTAAAATAAAAGAAAAAAATTACAGTCTTTGGTGAATAAAGTTTTATTATTTATAAAGTTCAACTGCAGGAATTTAGCATTTGCATTTTCTCATAATTTATACTAAATTGGCTATGACCATACCTGTCTGGGCCCCCAGTTATTTTCCTCATCATCTACTTCGTGCCTGGGTGGGTTTGACACACGGCAACTCCCAACAAAACGCGCTTTCAGAGAGGCGTCCGCTGAGGGGCACGTCTGGCTTACATACTGCGTCAGAAACCCCTTCCCTATGCTCAGCCCATGCGGTCAGACAGTGATGACCCCAAACGTGTCCCATCGGTGCCTCTGAGCCACATCATTATGAAGAGACAGATGATTTCTCTTCAGCCACCTTTGGTGACATTGCGATTAATTAGCAAGCAGCCGTGCTGTCTGGTACGTCAACTACACAGACAACCGTCCGCTGCTCCCCGAATGTGATTAGCGGCTACCGATGGCCAGCAGTTGCCCACCGCTGCTTTCGGGGGAATTTCAAAAGGATGGTCTTCTGCCTCCACCACCCTCCTGCGCTCATGGAGCCTGTCCCTGGGTATCAGCCAGTAAACCCTCCTGATAAGCTTCTCTTATTCCAACTGATAATTATTAGTTCCTTGGGACACCTGGATGATTCAGTCGGTTAAGCGTCAGACTCTTAATTTTGGCTCAGGTCGTGATCTCACAGTTGGTGAGATGGAGCCCCTCATTGGGCTCTGCACTGACAGTGTGGAGCCTGCTTGAGATTCTCTCTCTCTCTCTCTCTCTCTCTCTCTCTNATGACCCTCTGTGGCCTTTTGTGAATACATTGGCAAAGAGCAAAGTAGATTTATTTTAGTCAAGGGATCAGGAAACACATCATTTCCAAGAAGAGAAAAAGGTGCAGCACACATGCCAGTCAGCTGTGCACCAGAGATTCGCTGCGCTCACGGCCTTAAGCAGGACCCCAGCGACCCCTGCCCACCCTTTCTCTCAAAATAAATAAACTTAAAAAATATTATTAGTTTTTCAAGGTTCAGTTTGTAACTATCATCGCATTCAACTGCCCTCTAAATTGTCTAAATTCTATTCAGTGCAAACCGATGGAAACATCTCAGAGGAATGACCTACCTACATTAAATTTCTTTTTTTTTTTTCATGATTGAAAATAAAACCGGATGGGGACAGTTTAACTCTATCAGATAAATCATTCTCTGTTATGTGTCATTTTGTTTTGAAAGTGAACATGAAAAAAAATTGTCCTCATCCTTTCAGAAATGCATGCCTGGAAAATCATTATGATCCAGGACCTCCAATCAGTAACTAGATTTTATTGGGCTCAAACCTTTAAAAACTAGCATGCACATAATGTCAGACTTCTGTCAGCTTTTTGTTTCTTTACCTCCTTTGCTCCTCGGTGGAATTAGGTGAAAAGTCCAGAAGAAAAGCAAGTCTCTGACACATATCTTGGAAGGCTGATTCCAACTCCCCTGACATTGAAAGCTAAAAAAAAAAAAAAAAAAAAGAGGTTACTGGAGACATTAAGCCAATGAACCAGAGCGTTTTTACCATTGGCATTTGTTATCTGTATATTGATGCTGTCGTCACAATATTCAGTAAACGTTTAGTTGATATGACTGTGATTTATCAGAAGATTCTAGAGGTGACTGCTTTGGCTGTACATGGGATTTCTTTAAACATTACTGGAGTCATTTATTTAAACAGCTTCATCTTCTGTGAAAAGTACTATTATTAATGAGTGTATTATGAGCTAGTATCTCATTATTACCCTTTAATATGTTACTACTGAGAGCAGCATGTATGACTAGATACACAAAGGACGCAATGTGACCTTGAGTGAGATCACTCTACATGGCATTTGAGATATTCTTCTGTTCGCAACATTTAGCAGAGCTTTAGATATTGCAAGATCTTTGTTTGCCTAAAAAAAAAGAGTTAATTTTTATATTCTTCATCATTGAAAATCTTGAGAATTTCTATTTCAAAAGCTGTATTTGTTAGTAAGTGTTAGTATTAGAAATCCTGCAGAAACATGGGGCGCCTGGGTGGCTCAGTTGGTTAAGCATTCGACTTCAGCTCAAGTCATGATCTCACGGTTCGTGGGTTCGAGCCCTGAGTAGGGCTCTTGTACTCTGTCTCTCTCTTTCTCTCTCTCTCAAAAATAAACATTAAAACAAAATTGTTTTAAAGAATCCTGCAGAAACACAGAGGTACAATTCTGGAATCAGCTTCACCACGTCACAACAATTCTCTAGTTAAAGGCCAGCTTGATGTTTGAAAACAGGAAATAGAGGGGCGCCTGGGTGGCTTAGTCGGTTAAGCGTCTGACTTTCGCTTAGGTCATGATCTCGCGGTTCGTGGGTTCGAGCCCCGCGTCGGGTTCTGTGCTGACAGCCAGCTCAGAGCCTGGAGCCTGTTTCAGAGTCTGTGACTCCCTCTCTCTCTGACCCTCCCTTGCTCACGCTGTCTCTCTCTCTCTCCTAGAAATAAATAAAACATTAAAAAAAATTAAAAAAAAAAGAAAACAGGAAATAGAAACAGTGTTTTTAAGCAGCCTGCACAAACACTATTGTGTAGTTATAGAAATGTATTTCCAACTAGGTAGGATGATATCACAGGGTTCTGGAAACTGGTAAGTAAGCAAAGAAGACCATGCAAGCTCCTGGGAATCTTCCTCAAAAGACAGCACGTACAGACCTAGTTCTTTTTTTATTAGTCTCTTTTCTTCTCCCTGCTTGTATGAAACCCGATGGAACTACTGAGCCTCAAGTGACCAGCGTGGACCATGCAAATCAGGGCAACCCCTTAGAGACAGCAGAGCATCATAACGGAAGAAATCTTAGACTCAGGTAGAGTCATACAACTGTAAGAACATCCCTGCTCCCAACAACCTGATACTTTTCTTCCTGGGTATTCAAGCCACTGTGAAATTTTGTTTTTAAATGCATACAGTTGAACCTAACCTCTATTAGTATGCAGATAGGAAATAGTAAGTAAGTATCTTTCAACCTACCTTTTAATGTAGTAGCATAAGAATGTGATCCCAAGAGAGGTGGCCGCCATTTTGTAGCCAGGAAGAGTCATACATGAAATGGAGATGTCCTCACCGAAATAGGTAAACAGGACACAGCACCAGAAAGAGTTGCGTAGACATAGGCAGCAAATGCCAGCTATCAGAGCGGCTCCTGGGAAACAGTTTTACAAAAGTTTTTAATGTTTTCATTTATTTCTGAGAGAGACAGGCAGAGTGTCATTAGGGGAGGGGCAGAGAAAGAGACACGGAATCCGAAGCAGGCTCCAGGCTCCAAGCTGTCAGCCCAGAGCATGACGCGCGAGGCTCGAACCCACAAACCGTGAGATCATGACCTGAGCCGAAGTCAGATGCTTGACTGACTGAGCCACCCAGGCACCCCTCCTGGGAAACATTTTTATGCCATCCTTTGTAGCCTCAGAAACAATATCGATGTAACTGACATAGTGATGCCTCTAAGGATGGAGGTGATTTAAAGGACATTTATAATTCTCAGCCCTCCTTACAGATGGGCAGGGTCCTGAAACGGGCACTGACCAATGAAAGCTGAGCAGGAGGGTCATACCTCCTCACTGCCTCCTGGCTTTGTAGTGGAGAGCCTGCCCTGGTCGTAGCCTCCCTCCTCCACTGGGCTGAGGGGCCACGTGGTCTGGATGGCAGAATTTCGTGATGAGAGCCAAGAGTTTCTGCCAATCCACATGGAATATGTTTGGGGACTGAGGAGCATGTTTTTGCTGTATGAAGTCCTGGAGACGTTAGGGCTACATCGGCATAGCCAAGACCATACTGATGTAAATAAAAATGTTACCTGTGCTAATAATGACAAGTCCAGATAGTTCAAAAGCCTATAATTAATAAAAACCCCCAAGTCACGTCGCTTCAGAAAATTAACCGCCACTTGGGTTCTAATGGCTCTGCTCTGAAAAATATTTCATGAGACTAGAAATCTATGTGATTTTATTTTCTTTCCAAATTGTTACAAACATAAAACCAAACTTCACACACTGTTGCGTGTTTTTTTTTTCCTAAGGTAGTCATGTATCTTGGCCATGGAGTTATATATATCTCACTCTTTTTTTTTTTTTTTACAAATAGTTTATTGTCAAATTGGTTTCCATATAACACCCAGTGCTCATCCCCACAAGTGCCCTCCTCCATGCCCATCTCCTCCCTCCCCCCAACACCCATCAGTCTTCAGTTTGTTCTCAGCATTCAAGAGTCTCTCATGGTTTGCCTCCCTCCCTCTCCCCCACCATTTCCCCCCTTCTTCTCCCCCATGGTCCTCCGTTAAGTTCTTCCTAATCCTCCTATACGTGCAAACATATGATATTTGTCCTTCTCTGCCTGTCTTATTTCGCTCAGCATAACACCCTCAAGGTCCATCCATGTTGCTACACATGGCCAGATTTCATTCTTTCTCATTGCCATGTAGTATTCCATCGTATCTCACTCTTAAAAAAATATATATATACTCTTCACAGGAAAACATAGTTAAGCAGGTAACTGTGGAAATGTTAAGGTAAGAAACCAGTGACCTCCACAGCTCCCCTCTGTAACAGATTTCTGGGCGCAGGATTTTACTGCCCTTCAAAGCCCGTCTCACTGTGACAATCCAGCCCACGTCAGAACCAATCCACACCTCCGATCAGTGGCCACGTGTCTGCCACAGGGTCTGGCTCTGAAATGAGTGTCTCTACAGATTTTTCAATCAATTATTTTCAATTATTTTTCTTAGCTCCTGGCAAATGTTTAAACGCATCCTTATATTCATCTTCAGCATTAAAAATTAATCACTATAAATGAAGGACTCATTACTGGAGCTGAAGCAGTCTACTTTGTCAGAAATCAGACAATCTGAGATGATCGCACAGAGTTTTAAATGTCAAGGAAAGAATATGGAGTTTCTTTGGGAGGCACCCATTCTCTGTGCCACACTTAAATTTTATTTTTATGTTTACTTACCATTGAGAGACAGAGAGAGACAGAGACTTAGCGGGAAAGAAGCAGGGGGTGGGGGGAGACACAGAATCCGAAGCAGGCTCCAGGCTCTGAGCCATCGCACAGAGCCCAATGTTGGGCTCGAACCCATGAACTCTGCACATATTTAAATCAGAGCATGGAGACAGCGTGTTTCCACCTTGAATATTATGATATGAATCTGCAAAAAGGCATGTTCTTTGGTTCAGATTTCCTTCCATGAGCACCAACATAATCCAAACCCGAGATGCTTCCTCTGGGGTTGATATAAATAGGTCATAACTATACACCAGGTCAGAAGTGAGCACTTTGTCAAGGCCTGTGCTGAAGGGAGTATATCTCGACCAAGACGCAATAGCCACGTGGGGTCGGGTCTCAGAACCAAATTGAAAATAGTTTCTAGTCCCAGGTGGGAGTTCCAACCCAAGGGTCTCTGTCCCAAGGATACGGAAGCCCCAGGGATAAGTGAGCATTTTCGCAGGATGCGTCTGCAGAATGTGAGGGAGTCTAACCAAGCACCCCAGCTGCAGATGCCCAAAGCCCCATTTACAAAAGACGAATGACGATGGGGAGCATGCAGTCCCTTCCCCTGGCATCTGAAAGGGGCCACTTTTTACCCAGAAGCCGAGAGCAAGGGGAGATGGAAGAGGGTGACTAGAGAAAAAGAGAAACCGCGTCAAAGCAGAGATGGCACAGAGGGGATATTCCTAAATGGACTGAGGAGGAGACATCAGCACTTTCAGAAGCTAGAGCTGCTTCTCCTCCTATTTCCCCCTAAGGTCTGTGTGGCCACTGGCTCCCTTCACTTCTGTGTCTGCAGAGCAGCCTGAACATAGAGCATTTGATTTATTTATTTTGAATCAGCGGGGAGCTCACTAGCATGCCTGGTGGGCCCAGCGTGCAGGCGGGAAGGAGAGGGATAAGGGGAGAATGAACCGGTGACTGTGTGTGTGTGTGTGTGTGTGTGTGTGTGTGTGTATGTGTGTACTAAGCCAGCGGGTACGGTGCCTGGTCAGTTACCGGTGTGGGCCACACGTTGTCCTTCCAACAAAGTATCATGGATGTGTGGGGGACATCGGAATTCCAGAATGGTCTCCAGGCAGAACCAGCTACAGAATCCGCGAAATGAGAAGGCAGAGTCCCTTCTTTAAACATCGTTACAACTCAAGACAAAAGCAGCAGCCATTGATGAGGCCAGCCTGAGGTCCTACTGTACGTGCAGCCCTGTGCACTGCTAAGGTCCCGGGCTCCCCAGGTGTGCCCTGACCCCAGGATGCCATGACCCCAGGTTGCCCTGGCCCCAGGATGCCCTGGCAAGGATTTAAGGAGAACTTGGGAGCTCACTCAGGCTATGCGGGTGCCAGATAACCTTTGAAGAAACACAGAAACAAAACCAGAGAAGACCTCACAAGTTGCTTTAACACTAGCTAGGTCTAGCAGAAGCCGATCTCCGCTAGCACCCCTACATTTCCTGTGTGTTGTAGGTTAACCTCAAGCCTGGTTAAATACTAACATGCTATCTCTGCTTCTGTAAATCCACTTGGCAAGCTTGTACTTCCCTGTTCTGGCTGACCGCACCCACACTCTGTACGTAAGGTTACAGGACACCAGTCACCATTCTACCCTGGTAGTCTATCACGTAGTCACTACCCCACGGCTTCTCAAATGTCTAATTACGGTTGGTCATCTCAAGACAAAGAACTTACAATTGATAGGTCTCTGCCAAAACTAACATCTGAGTGTCACAACGCAATTGATTACCATGGTATGCTGTAGAATGTAATTGGTTAACTAAATAGTGACATATTCCGCCTTACTGAGATCCATATAAGCTCACCGCCGCCTTTGTTCAGGGCCATTCTCTGCATTTCTCCATAAGATCAGGAGACCAGGTTTGGCCCAGCCACAAATAAAATCTTGCCTCGCTTCTATTCGTCGTTTGGTGGTCTCTTCGACAATTACCCTGTTTCACTGTGGGGGGCATTAACCCCACCAAGGTGAGAGAATTGCTCCTTACAATACAGGTAATCCACATGGGCAAAGTACCTCATTAACCTGGTTGCTTAAGGATGCTATACTATAGGAGCACTTAAGAAAAGGGGCAGGGAAGTTAAGGAATTTTAAAAAAACACCTAAAGCATTTGGACCTTACTAACCTCTGAACAAGCTGGGCATTCTGAAGAGCAAATGTGATCCCTGAAGAATATTGAAAGCAAAAAGTACAGAGTTGTAAGAAATACAGAATTTCCAAATGGGAAGAATCCCATTCTCACACTGAAAATGTTACAGTTATGTAGTTCAGTAATAGGTTTCTCCAGTGTAAGTGTGTAACCACCTTACACCCACTGTGGGCTCCTCCCGGGTTCTTCCAGCAAGTGGCTTACATGATACATTGCATATAATTCACCTGTTTGTATAGAACAGAACTCAGGATGAATCAATCCCAAATTAGCATTTGGGTTGATTTCAGTCTTTTGTGTCTAAAATGTCAGTTATTACCACCTCTTGGCATTACTTATTCTCTTTAGCTTGAGAAATCTTTCTGTATTTTCCAATAACATTGGCAAAGATGGTTGGTAGAAACAACCATCTTCTTTATTGGAAGATCAATAAATTGGCAGTAAGCAAGCTGAAATCTGAATCCCAAACTAACAGCACTCAATGTCACGTTCTAGGGTTAGCATTGCTCCTTGTGACAGACAGGCATGGGCTACTTATTCAGAGGTGGCTGCTGGTTTTTCCCACCAGGACCTGAAAGTAGAGGAAGAATAAGAAGATAACTGTCTGTCTCCTGACGAATCCTCATCTTGGGAGGGTGGGCCATCTCCTCTTCTTGGGGAAAGGCTCCTTTTTTTTTTTTTCTTTTTCTTTTCTCATGGTCAGTTTTCTTGTCCATAGAAACCATGTCTGTTTTACTACCAATCACCCTTTGGACACTGGATCCCAAAAGGGCAAGAAGAGTTCAACAGGGCCTGATGCGTGCATGCCCACCTGGAATGTCAGGGGGTGTCCGTGTGTGATTTCAAGAGATCACATCACACAAGGGAGACCGAGGTCTGAAGATTACATGACCTCCCACAGAGATGGTGGTGGCCCACAGCCTTTCAAAGAGGGTTGGGACCAGTCATGAAACAGATACCCAAGATTCTGCAGACAATTGGCTGGCTCGGAAGCCGATGCGGGACACCCTCTTCTCTCCCAAATGCTATAGCAAGTGTTAAGTCAAGATGGGAAGGCAGGCCCCTTGGAATAAAGGAGATGGAACAGTCAACTGCAATGTGGCGTTAAGAAAACAAGAGTGAATCAGTGCAGGACAGAAGAGCAAACAGATTTTGACTCGTTCCATGATAGAGGTTGTTATATGAGGCAATCTTCTCAGTAGAGGTGTTTGGAGAATTGAAAACTCACATACACTCATTCATTCTTAAATATGGCTTGCGCCTCTCTGGGTCCCAGAGCTCGTACTCCGTGTGGGGTACAAAGAGGTAAAAAGAAATTCACAATGGGACCCAAGTCGAGGAGAGAGAGGGTTAAATGAATATTTACATATAATTCAATAGTGATGGCACCATATCCACTAGCCACTTAATTCCTCAGCACCCCATTCTCATTTAGATGCAATGCCATATGGGGGAGGCTGTTGACTCAGAATGTGCCTTTGCCAATTATCTCATCCTGCCTCTGTCTGTAAAAAAGATTCACTCACCCTCACTTGGCTGGACTGTGGTGAAAATAAAGCACATGGGAAGTGCCCAGAATGCTGTCTGACACAGGGTCCGCAGTGGAAACTTCATAGCTGATGTCTTGCAGGGCACTTTGCTTTCTCCCCATTGTTTTGTCCACCGATGTCTGGCAAGCTTGTGACACCTGTTTTCACTGGCAGACATAAGGCGATAATGGGGAAGAAAGGGACCAGATATTGGACATATTTGGCTAAGTCATTTACCACTAAGGTACCCTACGAGCAAGGTCTGGAGACATGCACTGTTACTCCAGGAAGAACTTGAGAGATTGCCTATTCTGTTTGTCAGTACTATCATCAAGAGAATAGGTATTTCTTTGTATTGCATTGCTATATATGGAAACTTTAAGGGCCTAATAAGTCTGTAAAGATGCTTCCAGGATCAGAACACACATTCAGACTTTGCTCCTGGTGCCTTCTACCCTACAGGCAATAAAAGGAGAGAAGTGTCCAACCCCCGACATGCTGACTGCACCCCAGGGAAGCTCACTGCTCTGAACACGTGCTTCTTCGAACTGTTCCTGAGCACCTTGTTGGAGAACTGGTGCCTAAGGAAGCATGGCTTCACGTCCTTTCTTATGAACTCATGAAAGCAGCAAAGGACTGTGGTAGGGGTCCCTCCGTAAGGAGAGGAAAATAAGAGAGGAGAAAAAAAACCCTCAAGGTGACCTCGCTATGCGCGTACCTGACAACAGCACTCAAGACCTTGTCACATGAGACCGCTTAATCGCACTGCATGTTTATACGTGTCACCATATATGGGAGACAAAGAAGTAGAAAATGTATGAAAAACTATGCCACGTGACATTCAGGGCTCTGTGCTGCGGGTACGAACCTAGCTGAGTGGTGCCAGCGGGAATAACATTACTTTCTGGAAAGAAAAACCTCAACATCATGACCCTCTGTGAGAATCCTATTACAGGATGCCATAGGAGGCACAAATCAAAAACTGAATAAAAAATCCGGGAGTTTGGCCTGATAATTTATGAAGAGGTGAGACTCGGCAGGTAACATATCTTTTCTTTTTTTTAAAAAAAAAGATTATTTATTTATTTTGAGGGAGAGAGAGAGGGTGTGTGTGTGAGCATACATGGGGGAGGGGCAGAAAGAGGGAGAGAGAGAATCCCAAGGAGACTTCTCACTGTCAGCACAGAGCCCATCTTGGGGCTTGATCCCATGAACCATGAGATCATGACCTGAGCCAAAATCAAGAGTCAGATGCTAAACCAACTGAGCCACACAGGTCCCCCAACAGATACTTTCTTTCCCATCAAGGTGGTCACTTTTCATTCCTAAACTCCTTCTTAATGCTGACATAGTTATGTGTACTGATTTTTTTTTAAACATATCAACTTAGAATTTAAATAGCGCTTTGGACTGTAGATTCCTCTAGAAGTGTTGGTAAATGCATAACCTACCTAAGCCTCCGAGCAACAATTATGAGAACCATTGCAGAGAACTTAAAATACAGTCTTATACAGTTATGCACACACATTTTAAATATTCATTTCAAAGTGGATTTTAAAAGTCCATTTCCTATAGATTATATGGTTTTGAGCAAAGCCTCTTTTACTCGTGTTCCATCAAAAGCATTGTCGATTATCGTTATTTTCGAGATACACAAAGAAACACACAAAAGCATTTTATACTTACGAGTCATCAAGCCTGTACAGACCCACAAGCTATGGGAATTTTACCTGCAGGCCAAGCCCCAACCCAAATGTGAACCAGCCCTGACCAAGGTTCTGGAAATCTTTGGGTTCTTGAACCAAAGACACTCGCCACAACCCTGGGGAAATCCTTGTATCTCAGGGGCCACTGAGCTACACTGTCCCTCTCCATCTGTCAGTTCCCAGCAGGCTTTCCTGGGCACAATGTGAAATCAGGCCCCGTACTCAGAGCGCAAGAGGCGGATCCTCCAGGATGGGAGGCAGCAGTTTTCATAAGCAAAGGGAACCGACGGGTGAGGCTTACCTTGGGCAGCCCAAACCCTAAACATTTATGAAGAGGTCTCAACTGGATTCAGTCACGTGTGCTGTACAGGTGTTCTCAAGGCCGCATCATTACCTCAAGGCTGTGAACTTGGAGCAGCCTCTAGGAACCTTTGGTTCCAAGCCTCAAGGTCCAAGATGGCGGCCATAACCCCAGCCTTAATATCTGGCTTTTGCACAGTGGGGTGGTTGGGAAGCCCTTGTTTTGGAGAGAAGGAGTGGTCTTCCTGAGAGCAGCATGAAAACCACTTCTTACGATATGAATGGGCACACATGGGTCAGGCAACAGGATTACAAAAGAAATAGCAGGNGCAGGAAAGGCAAGCGGAACCCACGTTCCAAGGATGGGGGCAGGGGAGAAGAGCTTCCCAGTGCCCGGGTCCAGCTCACCCATCAATCAGAGTTTGTGTCTTTTCAGTGACCTTCCCCAAACTGTCTCTGCCCAAAACCAGTCGCTCATGCCTACACTGCTGAACCCTCGCTGGCCCCTGACTGCAGTGTGAACCTCACCTTCACAGCTGACTGTCCTTTCTCTTTTACTTCTCTCAGTCCTGTGTTTCTACCTCAGAAATTACTGGATTCTGGACCGTGTCCTCACTCCACATGAACGCTGTGGGGGCCCCAGCCCTCACATCTCTCACTCGCACCACTGCACCAGCACCTCCTCAGCCCCATGACCAACGTGGCTACCCATCTTCTCAAGTGGCTCCAAAGTTATCAGCCCTGAATCATCTCATCAAGCTCTGATTCTGAGCCCATTATGAAAATATTATCGGTAGTCTGTTAAAATAAAAACTCTTCCAGATAATGAAAAAGCACCTCACAGCCTAGTTTCTGCTTCCTTCATCACCCACCCACCTAGTCTAACTTATCCTCCATGACAGTTAGGATAGGGCTTCTCTTCCAGGAAGAGAGGACCCAAATTAAATGACTTTAAAAAGACAGCAATTTCTCTCACATATAAATGCCACTAAACAGGTGATCTTGGACTGGTGGAGCAAATTTGCCATCACTTTCCTTCATGTTTGATGCCTTATAGCCCAAGGGTTTGGTTCCAAGCCTCAAGGTCCAAGATGGCAGCCATAACCCCAGCCTTAATATCTGGCTTTTGCACAGTGGGGTGGTTGGGAAGCCCTTGTTTTGGAGAGAAGGAGTGGTCTTCCTGAGAGCAGCATGAAAACCACTTCTTACGATATGAATGGGCACACATGGGTCAGGCAACAGGATTACAAAAGAAATAGCAGGCTCTCTGCTCATGAGGGATCTCGCCCTATTGACAGAGAATTTGATAATTTGCAGAACAGAAGGACAAGTACTGAAAACTCACCAGAGAAGAAGTCACTCACTTTGAAGCCATGTGGAGTGCGGGCTCCGTGATCTCAGGCACGTGAATTACGCCCTTTGTGACTGAGTTTTGACATCAGTAAAAGAATAATAACGAGAGCCCTCACTTTGTGGGGATGCCGTGGCCATGCTACCAAGCGCTTATCGAAGGAGTGTAAGTGAAAGTGTGTGGTGAGTTCTAGTAGCCTGCTTTTGGTTTCTGTCTACTTTTCCCTGAATCCCAGACTCCTTCTCCTCCCCTGCATGTCATCCCTCTGGCCCCAGTCCTCCACACGGGGCAGCTGAATGCTGTCCTCAAAGGTCACTGGGTCCTGTTCATTGAGTCCTAAACTTGTGAATAGGAGCTTATATGTTAAAAGGAGCTTGGCTGGTGGGATTAAGTGAAAGATCTTGGGATACAGAGATTAGTTTGGATTCTCAGGTGGGCCCAACACAATCATGAGGCTCCTTGTCAAAGGGGGACAAGGAGGTCAGAAAACAAAGAAGGAGACAGTGACTGAGCAAGAAGTTGGAGTGAAGTGAAGAAGGGGTCATGCTACAGAGAATACAGCCACCAAGGCTGAGCATTCAGGGAAATGATTTTCCCCCTCCAGCTTCTAGAAAAAAACAGCCTTACTGACACACTGCCTTTAGCCCAGGGATGCTGATTTCTGACTCGTGACCTCAGCCCTGTATTGTGTGTTGTTTTAAG
Source organism: Crocuta crocuta (assembly GCF_008692635.1). NCBI lineage: Eukaryota > Metazoa > Chordata > Mammalia > Carnivora > Hyaenidae > Crocuta > Crocuta crocuta. The sequence goes on from NW_027551559.1 coordinate 5,354,972, forward strand.
CCACTAAGTTGTGGTAATTCATTGCAGCAGCCATGGACATCCTGACATGTATACTTCGTGAAGGCATGGCACTTGCAGGATATAAGTAAGCTCCTGAGGAAATGTATCGAAGTGCAGGTCTGGCAAAAGCTGTCTGTGTTCATCCTTCTGCCATGAGCTCCGGAGCCACAATGGTGGTAACAGGTGCTGTGGATCAGAAGTCACTGAGACGTGGCTTCCATCTTTGACAGATGCATGTCACATCGTTGCCAGAAAACGAGAATAAAATGCACAAGTAAGCGCCACAATGAGGAAGCAGAAGTAGCCATGCAAGGAAAACACCATGCAGAGTGGGAAGTCATGTCTGCCCAGAATTGTAAGGAAAGTTCTCTAAGAAGTGACCTAGCACTCAGCCTGGAGATGGGGATCACAGCCTTTGCTTACATGAAAGGAAAAGCTACTCTGGCTAATAAGTGTGATAAAGAGAAGCTGACACGTGGGAAGAGGGGGAGACAGCTCATAGAATGAACTGCCAGCTCAGAAAGGTGGTGAGCCAGGAGATGGCCAGAGGCTGGGCTCATTCTTCTGCTATGAAAGGAAAGTCAACAGAGTCACGTCAGGGCACCTGCCACTGGGGCGGTTCACCTCAGTGGGGAGACCCCGTCTGTCCCTGGTGCCAGATGCGGAACCGACACCTGGGAGAGACCCCAAGTCTGTCTGGGGCCCCACCTGCTGCCAGGGTAGCAGCCTCCCCAAGACTGATCATCCTCCAAGTGGTAAACAGGTGGGGCTGAGCATCCCCCAAACCAGAATTAGGATATTATTCTCTGAAAAATGGAAGTGCTTGTTGGACGTAGAAAAAAAGGCAGTTTCCCACTGGGATGCGATGGGAAGGATTTCTCCATACAGCCATGGTGGCTATTATTCCAGGAACTAAGACAGAGGAACAGATGGACAATGACAGGTGACAGGAAGGCAATGGTGAGGCCAGCTGGCCTGGAGCTAAGGCTGATGGGAGCTAAGGTTGAAATTGCGTATTGGAGCCAAAGCGTGGAAAAGCATAGCAATGCCAGAAAAGAAGGTTTGACTTCATCTTGTAGACATTGGAGGCCTTTTAAGGTATCTGATAATTATTGGTCTTACGTTATTTCGGTAGGTGTTTGCAATATCACGTGAAGGCAGGAAGGATGGGTGAGAGCCACTGGTGAAGAGACTGTGACAATGATCTCGGAAAGAGGTACTGAAGTCCTAAAATAAGGTGATGGAGCACTAAAAATTAATCTCCTCAGTCAAGAGGAACTTATGCATTTTCTCCTCCCAAATGATACACCTAATCTGTTGCTCCGATTCAGGGCTGGCTAAGCCTGCCACCTGGCCTTTGCACACCCAGAGCCATGCCTCTGGCAGCCTCCCCTGGATATGCTGACTTGGGTACATGGATGGAGATCCAGCCTCTCTTGTATGAGACCTCATCCACATAATATCAAAGCTTCTCCAACAAACATTAAAGGAAATCAGGAAATATTGGGGACAGAAAAAAATCATCAAACATCCTTCAAAAGCAGGATTGTGTGCTCTGAGGGTGAAGGAGTAAGACATTCGAGCAGGAGGGAGAGCAGATAAGAAAGAGGGAATCATGAAACGCTTTTAATTTAACAGTTCTCGGGATCCACTTGCTGTTTCCATTCACACCATAGCTGTGTGTCTCAATGTTCTTCAGAGTGTGCCTCCTTCCGGAATTCTCCATACGAATGCATTGTAGGAACGGCGGACACCAGGTTTTCCCACACCTTCCTGCCTGGCCGGCCGCCAACCACAGAGGCCAGGGAGACTCGTGGTCCATCCCAGTCACTGGCAGACTCTCTCAGCCCCCAACCATGTGCTTCCTGCCCTACATGTTTACATAAGAAAGGTGCTTAGCTTCATGGCAGCCATTTTGGATCCGTGACCGGGAGAGCCAGAGAATCATGGAGACGCTGACCACCAGTGACAGCCCTGTCACCATGGAAGAGTTAATACCATAGGGACCACATGCCGTTAGCTTCTGGTGAGCTAAGCAACGTATCTTTAGGTTTCAGCCACTGTTTGTTGGGTTGGTGTTACCTGCAGCTGACTGCATCCTAATTGTCACAGTCCCAGCTGAAGAATGTTAAAAATGCATTGGCTTAGCACTTGAATCTGCACTGGCCCTTCCAGCCTCTGGAGGTTGTAAAAGATTATTGAAACAGTAAAGGATTGTCATTGACTGTGTCCTTCTTCACCATGACTTCAAAGAGAAAGGGAGATCATTTGTAGAATTAATAAACGGTCTTAAACTTTAATTTCTGACATCTTAATCAAAATCCTTTCTCCCCCTTGATTTCAAATAGTTACTCAAGTAAAATCTAATGTTTTAGCAAGCCAATGCAAAATTTATCAGTGGTTGATTATTTATTAATATCCAGTTCTAAAATCCAGTTCTAAAAACCATATCACTAATCTGCTCAGTCGTTGTGATATTGTCCTCTGATTTTTTTTAATTCTTGAAATGAATCAATGAATTTACTCACAGTTGGCATGACCAAGATGATCTGTTTTAAAAAATCAGAAATAAGTAGTTGGGATACAGCTTTGGAAAGAACTGAGTTTTTTTTTCTTTTTTAATTATTTACAAATCTCTATGACTCTAAGTTATTTCAGGCTATTCATTAAAGGCCAGCTTAATGATGAGAGATGAAAACATAATTATTCTGTGAGAGAGAGACAGGCCATGAGCTGGGGAGACAAGGAGAGAGAGATTGAGAAAATCGCAAGCAGGCTTCACCACTCTCCAAACTGAACCCAACATAGGGCTTGATCCCATGACCCCGGGATCATGACATGAGCCAAAATCAAGAATAGGACACTTAACCAACTGAGGCACCCAGGGGCCCCAAGAGATGAAAAGCTTATTTTTTTAATCAAAAAAAAAAACAACTTTTTAAGCTTATTTTTTTGAGATAGAGACAGAGAGTCTCTCTCTGTGAATGGAGAAGGGGCAGACAGAGGGAGAGAGAGAGAGAATCCCTAAACAGGCTCCACACTGTCCATGGAGAGCCCGATGTGGGACTCAAAACTCACGAAATCTTGAGATCAGGATGTAAGCTGAAACCAAGAGTCGGAAGTTTAGCCAACTGAGCCACCCAGAAGCCCCGAGATGAAAAATGTTAAAACAAGACACTGAGATTGATGAATCTTGTTTAGTACAATGTGGTTTTGCAAGCTTGGTGTGAATTTGCTGTGAATTCCATTGATCCAATATTCTATAGGTCAATACATAAGCTATTAGCTTCCATGCCTTTAAAAATTTCTTCTAGGTCTTGGCTTAAGTAAATCATCATTCAAGAACTCCATCTGCCAGTATTTCTAAAACAGACTTGATTCCACAGGCCAGAAATGATAAATGGCAGAGCATGAGGTTACATTTGCTAACTGGTCTCCCCAAATTGCTGTATTTCTGTTCCCAGAACATCATTCTCAAAAAAAAGGAAAAAACTTTTGCTTTTTCTCTCTTGCCTTCGATGTTATATTAAAAGCCCCCCAGCTGGTGCAAATGGGTGGCCAGGACTGGACATCACCACCAGGTCCTGCACGTCAGGGGGGCTGGCCATCAGATATTGCCTAGGAAGAGCCAGGGGATGACAAATCAGGCTCAGAGACTTCCTCGATGTCACTTCTGTTAAGTCTGGCTTGCTGCACTATCAAAGGTCAGTGGCTATGAAAATGGACTTGAGATGGATCAGAAGCCCTCAGATGAAATGAATGGTGTTTCCCAATTAGAACTCAGCCGCAGAACTTGCTTTTCCAAAAAGGCAAAAGAAAAAAAAAAAAAAGAGTGTTGTCATCTCAAATTTACAAACAGCAAGTTTCTTACATCTGGTTTAAACGAAAAAGAAATTTGTATTCATTTAGTGTTTGTAATATTTCTATGCACAATGTAAGACATATATGCATATATATTGACTCGTGCCAATATTAGCTGTGAGGATTTAATTGTATATGTGTGTAGTATACACACAGAGTGTCCTAAAGATGATAGACATTTTAAAAGATTTATGTTATCACTATTCATCATCATCTGTGAACAGGGCATATTACTAAAGTGAATACACTTATATAGTTATTTGCAAAACGCCGAGAGAAAAAAATCATCACGTGGACATAAAGGTTATGATGTCACATAATGCCTTTCTGGTCTTGCCTTTGCCTATTTCCTACTGATTATTTTTCATTTTTTTAAATGTTTATTTATTTTTGAGAGAGAGAGAGAGCATGAACACTCATGTCAATAGGGGAAGCAGGCTCCAGGCTCCCAGCTGTCAGCACAGAGCCTGACACAGGGCTTGAACCCACAAACTGTGAGATCACGACCTGAGCCAAAGTCGATTGGCTAACTGACTGAGCCACCCAGAAGCCTCAACTTCTGACTGACTATTAACCCTTGTACAGCCTCTATTCCCTGCAAGGAGCCCTCCTTACTGTCTCCTGAATGTGGGGAGTTCCTTCTCTAGGGAATATGCTGCTCCTGCCTCTCCCCCTCTGCTCCTCTCTGCTTGACAAGTACGCTGTAACTTTATTACCTGTTTTTTCCCCCTGACCCTGTGCAGGATCTCCCACGTACCCTTCCCCTGGGCCCTCCCACTACTCTGCTTCTCTGTGCTTCCCTAGACTGTCAAGGTCAACAGTGCCTACACCATTGCTTCATCCTCACCCCCTGAGCTAGTACAGGACATGGGACCCACATTCCTGGCTGACTTGTGGAATGGATGAAAGAATTCACAACTATTGACAAAGGGGCACGTTGATCTTCCAGCAGAATGGAGTTTCCGTCACATGAGCTCTGGCCCTGGGAAGAAGAAGGGGCAGATGTACCAGCACTTTATTCTCTCAGCTTCTCATTAGATCAGAATACAATTGAGAACTTAGCAACAAAACTAATTTTAAACCTGTTGTCGAAAGGTCTAAATTAGACCTCATCATTTCATCAGAGATGATCTCTGATAAATTTATTCCAAAGTGAAATCGCAACACTAAAGCAAGGCTTCCGTATGGAAACATCTGCATGTAACATTGCTGAGAAGTAGTTTTGAGCTCGAATGGGTTTATAACCATTTTTCTATTATTTTTAAGGGACCGAACAAAGCCCTCTGTACCATCTCTCATAGGTTTGAGTGCAGATTGGCTCAGATTTGATACAGCATTCAGGTTTCTTTTTCTATTGAGATTCTATGGGAAAATCAAAACCAGATGGTTCTGTAAAGGTAGGAGAGTTCCAAAGAGCCGTTTCTTCTAAGAGTATGTACACTAAGATTTATTATGACCCTGGTATTTTGAAAGCCAAATGACAGATAACTGAATTCTCTGGATAAAGTATTTCTTCCTAAATGTTCCTAGCTCACTATGCATTTCAGAACAAGCCTCATCTGTGAATTGATGATATGTGAAATTTAAACCAAAGAGAAACAGATGATTTTTATTTAGTATTTTAATAGCACACATTAGCGGCTAGTGCCAGACATTGTTCCAGAAATTTCCATCTCTGGAGGACTTGGGCTCGCCATGGGGTGAGCAGTTTTTCTTTAAGTGGTTTCCATCTGACAGTTTCTGAGTGGTCAGCATCTGCTTTAATAATTGAGGTCGGCTTAAAATGTTGAAAAGCAGACACAGGTTCTTTAAAATTGAATCCAAAGAAGGAGCTATCAAGCTATTGACTTCCGTGAAAAGAAACAGAAAGAAAACAAATCGGGCACAGAATAAAGGAAAATAGCCCCTCACTGTGCTTAATGGCTAAGCTGGCTTTTCTAAGACTTCATAAAATAACGACTTGTAAGATTTCCCTCCCTTCCATTCTTGGTGACACAAACTCCCTGGATAGCACACCCTGACACGGCCAGGTTACCTAGCAGGGGACATTGTCACCTTTGGTTCAAAGTCAGTAACCATCCTTATCCTGAAGGTGCACACCGAATACTTTCGTTTGAATTTCACACAATATGGGAAAGGGGGGTACATTTACCAAAATAATGGTGAGGGAGGGAAAAAACTTTTGGGGTTCTCTGTTTTATCTTTTTATTATTATTACTGCCACTGACAACAAATGGGAACATTGTGTTACATGGAAGGAAAAAGTTAACAACAGAAGAAAGTGGGTACATAAAATCATACATATTTAACTCATTTCTTGTGGTTGTGGGTAGCTGTGCTCCATGTTAGTGTCCCAGAAACAGAAAGAAGGAGCAAATCTTGCCACCAACATCTAGTATATATCAGGACAAGTCATGACCACACGTGCATAATATTCTCAGGGTGGGATACACTCGCTTACTTATCCTCACTCTTTCTGCCCCGTCACAGGAGCATGAGGGATAATAAACGTTACCACCCTAGAGTGAGGGGCTCAATAGTTGAGCTTCTGCCTCCCTTGTTACCCAGGTTTATGGCAGGTTATTACTGTGGGGGTTGTGTAATTGTATATGGGGGGTCAGAGACAGAAAGTCTTGGGGTGAGTGTTATTTTTAATGTCGGGAAAACCTAATTAAAAACAAAATCTCCCACCAACCTACACAAAAACCCTCTTCATAAAGGTCATAGAAAGAAAAGTTTTATTACAGAATTAGTGTCAGGCCAGAACGTGATGTACATCATAGGTAATCTGCTAAGAGGCTGCAAAGAAAGAATCTCACCATTTTATATCACCAAGCAGACACAACCAAGGACATATTTGTTCTCAAGAGAAACAATAATTAGTCTTCAAGTGGACAGTACCATTTGTCACACACAATTCATCCTAAATATACTTGATAATGGGGGTGGCTGGCTATGTTCGTTAACTGTAGAGGAAAAATAATTTATTCATTTCCTTCTGATAGGAGGCAGTTTTTGCCACTGGGGGTGAGGTGTTCACCAACTTGCTTTCTACCCCAGCTCTGAAACTGAGAGGTAGGCATGTCTCTTCCTAGATGATTGCATCCAAGAGATGGCTCCCAGGTCCTTAAGAAAGACAGTCCAGCTTCAGAGAGCTGGTAAGAAACCTACTTAGCTTCTAAAAAGATTCACATACTTTTCAAGAGACAGAGAAAGGACTTGCAGTTGCATGATTTCTTATGTAAATGATCTAAGAAAAGAGGGGGAGACATCTTATTTCCAACAAGGAGAATTAAACCACTTAATTTTCATTTCTATCACCCTTACATTGAGAAAGGGGTAGGGACAATTCAACAAAGATAGTTCAAGGATGTTTCAAAGTTAGAATGGAATCAAATTTTTTTAATGTTTGTTTATTTTTGAGAGAGAGACATAGAGACAGAGAGACAGAAAGAGAGAGAGAGTCAACGAGGGCAAGGGGAGCAGAGAGAGAGGGAGACACAGACTCTGAAGCAGGCTCCAGGATCCGATGGGGGCTCACACTTGTGAGCCTCGAAATCATGACCTGAGCAGAAGTCAAACACTTAATCGACTGAGCCACCCAGGCACCCCAGAACTGAATTTTTTAATACATGTAGTATATTTAATAGTGTTTGCTCTTGTAGAAGTTTCAAAAATAGTGTATAATTTATTTGTTTCCAGAGTCTAAAAATAAGTATAATGTGTAGTGCCAAAGTAGAGTAGGAACCTCAATGGTCTCATGCCATATTTGTTGGGGCCATTCTTTGAACCAGCCATTTGTATATGATCAATAGAATATTATACTATAAAATGAACACTTAAACCATACTTCTGTTAAGCAGATACAAAGCTGTAATTCTAGCTTGAAACCATGCAACAGAATTTAGGCTTAGGGTAAGTGTTTGGGTTCGGGTTAGGAGGTAGGGGGTAGGGATTGGGGTAAGGGTTTGGGTTCAGGTTAGGGATTGGGGGTTAAGGGTTAGGGATTAGGGTAAAGGTTTGGGTTCAGGTTAGGGGTTAGGAGTTGAGGGTTAGGGGTTAGGGTAAGGGTTTGGGTTTGGGTTAGGGGTTAGGGGTTAGGAGTTAAGGGTTAGGAGTTAGGGTGAGGGTTTGGGTTTGGGTTATGGTTACATAAACCTCCAAGTTTAGGTGATCCGTTAAAGTGTCTGAATAACAGAGAGCTCAGTAAGCTTCATGCCTACTCTTCCATTTTTATTGTGAATACTTATTCCCTCCTGGCCTTTTGAAATAAACCACTGGAAAGTTTGATTAATTATTCAGAAAGCCAGAGGTGCCCTTTGCTTGTTATCTTTATGAAATGCAAATTTGAGATTCAGAAAAACTAAATGGTGACTAGGCATAAAGTATGGAACAATGATTACCGCTAATGGAGAGGCCTTAAAGTCAGGACATCCAGGAAGGATGGGGACGGGGAGGGGTTTTTCTTTTAAAATTAAACTTTCTCAATGCTGAGCCCCTTATGCAACTTTTTTTTTCTTTTGGTCTTCATTTGAAGGAATAATTTCTTAATAAATAGCACTTGCATGAAAGCAGCTTTGAGCTTTCGGAAGAGAACAGAACTATTTCAAAGCAGGGCCTGCTGCTCAGAAATACAATATTGCCTCATTAAAATGAGAATCTCCAGCTGGGCAGGGGTGATAGCCAAGGTCAGAAAAGAAGAGTCAGCATTCATTAAGATTTTCTCACTAAATACCCATTTTTAAATCATACTTTAAAAATCTTATCTAAATTATAAACCTATGATCATCTACTCTTTAAAAGATAAAGATTCACTTTATCTTGTCCGGGTCTGAAGTAGATGTCACTCCTTTTTTTTTTCTCTCTCCCAAAGGTGGGGTGGGTTTGGGTTTTCAGAACAGTGGGAAGTCGAGATTACACAGGGTCTAGGTAGAAACCTACAGAGTTCAACTTATATGTCATAACAAAGTTGTTTTTTTTTTTTTTAATTTTAAATCTCAGTATAGGTAATTAAGAAAATTTCATGGAATAGAATTCACGTACTATAACTTTTTTTCTCTTTACACTTCCATAAGCATATGTGTAACAGTCTATAATGAAAGATATTTTTTCCAGAATTAAAGTGCATTTTAAAATATAACTCTTATGCATGCACTTCTGTATCATTACAGATTAAATAGCATTAAGAAAACAAAACATTTCCATGCTTATGTGCCAGAATAAATAATGACTAGAGTAGATACTATGCACCACCATCTGTTAACTCCAGTAAAGACGACACAAACACCACTTTCCTCCAAAATGCTTTGAAAAAAATCGTGATTACTTGTCAAAAACATACAAAATGCTTTAAAATGTGTCTGTTCCCTCAAAGCAATCAAAAAGTTCATGTTGAGTTGGATTTTGCTTCCCAGGAACTGAAGACAAATTCTATCATTTTATGCCTTAAGCCTTCGTAAAAATAAATAAATGTTTTCAAATGTCTTTGCCAACAGAAGGTAGAACAGTGCCTGGCATGAAGTAACTGTTCAGTTAAAGTGCAGAAACACCTGAGGAAGTAAAGGCTTTACGGGACCTCTTTGCCAAGTGTGTGTGCAGAAAATGTTAGTATCCCAAGTGTTAGCTGTAGAGTTATCAGTGTTCTGGGCTGAAATACAAAATACAGATCAAATAAATATTGAATAAATGCCAGTCTCCAACGCTGAGAGGTTTAATATGTATTAATCAACTTTTCTAGTCTTCCTTCTGGCTATTGTGTTACTCATTAGCCTTTCTTCCTCCTGGAGAGAAGTAAGGGGAAAAAAATGAAAAATCTAATAATTTTTTTCTTCCCTTAGGGCTTTGGTAAAGTGTTTTTATGGTCACTGTACCCATAGAATAGAACACAACAGAAGGTTTTTTTCCCCTCTTAGGTCAATTTCCTTATTTATAATTTTGCTTTTTATTTATTTGCCATAATAGGTAATACATTTAGATGGACAAAATTGATAAGGTTTATGGGAAGCACTGAAAAATTTCTCTTCTACTCTTATCTGCCAGTCTTGACATTTCTCTCCCTGAAGACAACCTATGGTACTAATTTCTCATCCACCTTTCAACAATGTCCTCGAAAGATTTTTGGAAAGAGGTGGGTGTGATTGAGTGACTATTGAGTCACTAAGTGAGGCAGCATCACCTTCAGGAAAAGCTGGCCTCTGGGTCAGTGGTGCTAGAAAAAAAAAAAGGCTAAGAATTTATTTCACAAATGAGAATGTTGATACCTACAGAATTGAAAAAAATACTCCTGTCCAATGCCCCAAAGGAGTGAGCATTTTCATGCCAGCATATGAATATAGGCCACCTGATTCCAAGTGTGAGGCTCTCTCTTACCATCACATGAAACTGAATGAAGTTGTTCTAAATTGATCAATATCTTAAACTTAATCACTATCAACACCTCTATCATTTACCATTACCGTGAGTTAGTTATCAAGGTCAATTAAGTAAAGGAAGTACAATTAAGTCTTTATTTTAAATGAAGCAATTTACTGGATAAGATGATTCTGTGATAGCACATATATCCACCTATCCATGCTAAATGAATTTATTGTATGCTCAAACATCTCTATGAAGTCAGCAAAGAGAATAAGAAGCCAAACCTGCTATTTTAACATTAGATAAAAGAAGACACTGCTGTTTATGGGGCTTGCCAGTTACATGTCTATGTGGCCATTTCAAATGATAATAATAATGGTCATGATGATAAAAAAGTATTCTCCCCAAATACAAACATTGATAACAAAGAAATATTTTAAAACACACACACACTTTTTTAAAGGATAAAAACAACTAGTGCTGTCACAAAACTTAATGAGACTGTAACTGGGAGAAATAAAAGAAATTTGAAGAAAATTACATGGCCTTAAGAAAATTATGAAGAAAAATCTTAGCTCAGAAGGTAACCCACAAGAAAACAAAATGCTGATATTTTATCCCTGGATGTGATCTTCTAGAACACACCAACAGCACAAGGATGATTTCCTGGGAAGAATGCCTTTTCCTCTGCCTTGTGTTCCATAGAAAGACCTATAAAGCTGTTTGCCCAGGCTTTCTTCCTGCTACCACCATGCTCTTTGTAAACTTGGCATCCTCAATACACTAATTCTTCCAGGCAGTTTCCATCCGTGTACACTAAGAGTGGTGGAGATACGTACTGATTGTACCAAAATAATCTCCTCCTGAACCAAAATCTTTCCTAAGCATGTCTGCTTCACAGCATTCTAAAATATATCCATAATAGGTGTGCCAACCATCCTTAAAATCCACGGAGCAGGCATGGACACCACAAGAAAAAAAGCCAAAGACAGGCGATGCCATACTGCTGTATGGCTGGAGTCCTGTCTAATGGTGAGAGGAAACAGCCAAATCTCAGTTTTCATACTAGATGTATCATAGGGTGCTTATGAGGAATAAGGGAGATAATTCACAAAAGTGGTTGAACAGAGGGCCTAGAATTTTAAGCAAAAAAAAAAAAAAATGAATGTGCATTTTCTTTCTGGCATTCGTTTCAGACTTGGAATAAAAAGGACCCAAGAGCTTTCAAATCATGCCTCAGACAGGAAGGCAATCTTCTCCAAGAAGTCACGGCAGCTTGCAACACGTCAACCAGCAGTCACAGTACAGGAATTGGCCGCATACTTAAAGAGAACTGTGTGCAGTCACCAGGTGCATCAAAAATGATAGAGAAAACAAAGTATACAGTAGTGGTATATGCAGGGTTCAAATGTCTCTGTAATTAAGGATATCATCTGATGCTAGGAAGCAAACAGCACAGTGTATCTCTATAATGTTCTGCCTTAAAGTTTTGACAAGGCTCACTCTCTTACTCTAACCTTTACTCAAATGGCATCAACTGAAGTCAGAAATCTCTCTTGACAATCCTATTTAAGATGAACTCCAACTCATCACCCCCCGTTTCTCTCTCTCATCCATTTTTATATCATACACACAACTTGTCTGCTCTTTAACCCATTTTTCTCTCTAAAATGTAAGTTTCGGGAAGATGGGGACTTTGGGTTTTATTCTCGCCTTTATTTCCGCTGCAGGTACAGTGCAGGCAGCATCTGTATGGGTGTGTTTGCTGCTTCAGTGAATGAAGGAATGGAGAGAGCAAAAAAAGGTCACGATTATCAGTGCAGATCCTGAAAGTAACCTAGGCTTATCTCCTATCTCTGCCATTTACTGTTATAGAACTCATGACAATGGGATAAGATTAGTGCCAATCTCAAAGAGTTGCTTTGGAAAGGAAATCCATGAAATGTCATCAGCACGGTGCCTGGTACTAGCAAATGATAGTTACTGTGTCATAGGCAAGAACTAGGTCAAATGTCCATTCCTACATCAGTCTCTGACAGGGGTAGCTGAATTACTGAAACTGACTCATACTCATCACAATGCACTCTGTCGTGAGAATCCTGGTCTTTGCAGAATGTAGTGTGATTGTCATCAAGACCAAAGATAACATGTGACCACATGTGACACCCAGTCAGGCTGAACTGGATGGTGGTCAATACCAGAAACATACTGCATCCATGTTCTGTGTTATTTATAATTTTCTGTACATGTAATTATGCAAATTATTAATAAGCAGTTTATTACAGTTTGATGTGTAGGTCATGGCTTTTCCCGCTAAACTGGTTGTTATATTAATGAAGGAGCAGACATACATCATTGCAGGAAAGGTAACAGAAAGTCTCTTCCCTTGCTAACAGATCTGTGCCCTAGACAAAATACATTTTTAATGATTTTCTGGGTATTTTAACCAAGTATGTGCACAATTGCACTGGTTAACAAACCGTCCCTATTTCAGTGGCTTAAAAGAATTCTTTATTCTCATGTTCATGGACCCATGAGTTGTTTTCACCTTGGCCATGGAAGGCTGGACTTCACGTTCTTGGTTTTAAGATCCAGGCTGAGATAAGGTTCAACTTCACTGCACATAGGTCTGATCTTCCTTGGACCAGATTCTGTCCTAGCCGCTGGTCTGTGACATGACTCTCATTCTGGGGTCAAGGCTGAAGGGGCAACGGCTGCCGAGGGTGTGTGCATTCTTCTCACAGCAGATCTCTGGAACCCAAGAGGGTGAGGTTGACCACACAAGTACAATCCAACCTCCACTGCATCAGAGCTACTGCCAAAGCGAGTTACATGGCCAAGCCCAAAGTCAAGGAGTGTGGAAGTGCACTCGATCTATTGTGAGGCCATTCCCAAGAGTGAAGCATTGCGACCAAGAATTCAATCTACCACACTAAACTTGCCATAAGTAAAGGGAAGCTCCCTGTCATGAAGCTCCCTGTCATGACCGCTCCCATTTTCTCTGGGGAAAGGAAAAAAGTGAGCCTAAACTTTAGAAGGGTGAGTATGTGGGCGAGTGCACAAATGTAAAATGCAGTGTTTCCCTGAAGGCCAATCTGGTATCACTGATGTTCTGAGAGAATAAAGTTCTGGANACACATAAATATACACACATATACACATATATATGTACCATATATATATACATACACCATATACATTTATTATATAATATATATCATATATACACTGTATATATTAATATGACTTGACTAATAGTGAATGAATATTCATAAACACACTTGAAACTTAAAAAAATGACAACTAGATTACAGAAAATTTCAGAAAAGTGGTATTATATACACTACATTCTATAAAAGTTTTTAAATGAAATCAGAGGTTAATAGCATAAATATACAGCATATCTCATACAATATATCTCAATATACTACCTATCTCATATATTAGACATTAAAATACAAACTTCTTTTTTTTTTTAATGTTTTATTAATTTTAGGAGAGAGAGAGACAGCGTGAGCAGGGGAGGGTCAGAGAGAGAGGGAGACAAGGACTCTGAAACAGGCTCC